>NC_068397.1:2786047-3003547 GCF_023724105.1 Carassius gibelio
AACAAAGCAAATAGTATAGTTTTATACTTTGTGTCATATTTGATATAACAGGCTTTTATGGCTCATATAGTCTGATATACTGAAACTATGGAGGAAAAAACTGCTCAGTTCAGAGGCTCAAATTATACTGTATGTAATTTGATAAAAAATGATGTCTGGAGAATGAATCCAGTAGGTGTTCATCTCGAAATATTATCAATATAATAAAATGTTATTCTTACATTAACTTTGTGTCTTTTTGCTGTGTCTTTTATAAAGCATGAGCTGGACATTTATACAAATAAACTAAAAGATATTTTACTTAAAAAAAAAAAAAACAGGTTTATCAGCAAAGATTTGATTATGTTGACATTATAGAGGCCTAAGAAATGTGTGCTAAGGATATAAAGAGAACTTTATGCATTAATAAAAAACCTTTTTTGTTCATTATTTACAAGCCTCAAACTGAACACATTTGATGAATAAAACAGATTTCCGTGTAGATCATTTCTTTAAAGACTTTCTTATATGCGCCGTAACATTTAGTTCAAAGCATTAATTCATGAAAGAATTATTTTTTTATTATTATTATTTATACAGAAATTAATTATTTCCACACATCATAAATGTGGCCCATTTTTCATTTTTTCTTAACTTTTTGTTTGCATAGCATTGCAAGTTTTTTATTTTTTTATTTTTTATGTATGTTTAATACTTGTCTTGAAAAAAAATCAACTTAAAATATTTAAAATAATTTAATATTTATGTTTAAATGTAATTTAATTTATGTAATTTAAAGATAAATATATAATATAATTTTATAACAAACCAAAATCGAAAGTTTAAGCGATTGATAATAAAATTAAATAAGGAAATGATTATGAGCTTCTGCAGGACTTGCACTGGAGTCCCAGAGGAGTGACCTGTTAACTGTAGAGATGTGAGAGGATCTCATTACCACAGAGCAGGAATGACAGGACACTTAACCCTTCATTACTCCAGTGAGATTACACTACAGTAAGTCAAAAGCATCTGCTGAGCCACGAGTGGTGTTCACAGCCCTGTTCTCGCAGCGTGGACATGCACTGATTGAGTGTGGGCCGTCTGAAGTGCCATGGCCTTGTGGGCTGTAAGCTTTCTTTCAGATCCGAGGCTCGGCCTTAACCATCAAACACTCTCAACACTCAACTCTGTGTGCTGTTACGCTTCTGAAGGACTTTCAATTTGAAATATGCACACAGAAAACAAAGATGGAGTTTTTTCAATCTCACTAGATTCATGCATTTATGAAGACTGATGCATATGCGCTGTAAAAAAATGATAATTTGTCCATAAAACAAAGAAAACTGGAGTACATTTTACAAGAAAATACAATTTGAGTCTTTCCTCTTCTGCAGGTTTTTTTTTTGTAATAATATTTAATAGGTTTTTAGACCAATTAAAGAAAGTGACAGGAATCAGTTGAAGGGAACACAGAATCTAAATGTTTTGTATCGGTGACACTTCAAAGTTTGAGAGTACAAGCGATGCTCTTTCTTATTCATCCTGTTTTCCAGTTCAAATGCATAAGGATTCTTAACATATCTTTTTTTTTATAATTTTTAAACGAGAACAAATATCTTCAGTGGGCTCAGAAAAATACCTTCATTCAAAGGGAAGTTTTCATACCCGGTTTCATACAGATATTTGTTATTATTTTAAACATAAACAAGAAATTAGATTTGCATTTCAGGTGTTACATCTGCATTAAAATGTGTTTAGATAATTATACTGGAAAACAATAAGGAATATTTTTTTTTTGCAATGCATGCAATATTTAAAGTAAGGATTTTATGAATTTTTATTATTATTTTTTTTTACCTTTTTAAGGCCTTTAATTGTGGAGGTGTGAATTAAGATGCACAAAACCTCCAATTTTACATTTTAATTAAATCTTGCTGTGTCTTTATAACCATTTATGGAATTTACAAGCAATTTCTGTGCAATATAGTTTAAAGTAAGCCCTTTTTGTGTGTGTGTGTGTGTGTGTGTGTGTGCGTGTGTGTGTGTGTGCGTGTGTGTGTGTGTGTGTGTGTGTCCTGGAAAAATTGTACGGTGGGTGAAATAACCGAATGTTCTTCAATAGTCTTGTCAGGTCCCAAGCCCAAAACATAAATCAAAACTCATCAGATGGACAGGAACACAGTGTTGAGTGACAGGTGGCGCAAAGCTCAATTTATAACTAACAATTTGTCAAAATTTGACTGTAGATAGCGCTGACTCATCTCGCACTCAGGGTCGTATCCATTTTTTGTTTAATAAAATGTTCTCATACCAGCAAATCATAGTCCACGACTGTGACAAAAACTAAAGCCTATTGGTTGTTTCAGCATGACTCACTCCAACTTCCTGTTTCAAAGGAAATAGATTAGCACATGAAAGGAAAAAGCAATGAAGTGGCATTATTCTCTCACAGCTGCAGCTCTTGAGTAACGGACTGAAATATGTATTACAAGAATGAAAACAACAGCAGAGATATGCATAAAAGATGACAGAGAAATGCAGGAGGACGAAACGGCAGCGTGAAGCAGGTGAGGAAGAGAGCGCAAACACACTTTGATCACAAGATCAGCAGACAGACCCCAGCCATCACGATTACTCAGACAGAAAGAGGAGCAGAAACCAGCCACGGATACAGTTATTCAGAATCAACAGGAAAGCAGTGTACAGTTAAAGAAATAGTTCACCCAAAACTATAAATGTGCTGAGAATGTGCTCACCCTCAGGTCATCCAAGACATAGATGAGTTTGTTTCTGCATCAGATTTGGAGAAATGTAGCAGTGAATGGGTGCCGTCAGAATGAGAGTCTGATAAAAACATCACAATAATCCACAGCACTCCAGTCCATCAGTTCACATCTGGAGAAGACAAACGCTACAAATCCATCAAGGTGTTTTAACTTCAAACTGTTGCTTCTGGCTAAAATATGACTCCATAATCCATAAAAACGCTTCCTTCATTGAAAAAGTGCATCTGCTGTTGTCTCTCACATCAAAATCCAGACACATATTTGTTTAGAGCTGATTAAACGCTGCTTGATCTGTGCAGATTTCTCTCCTGATTCAGACCAGAGCACTTTTTCACTGGAGGAAGCGTGGATTATGGAGTCATATTTTAGCCAAAAATCCACGGTTTAAAGTTAAAAATGTTTTAATGCTGGATTTGTTTCATCTTTTGTCTTCTCCAGATGTTAACTGATGGACTTATATTACTATGATGTTTTTATCAGACTCTCATTCTGACGGCACCCATTCACTCGTACTTGGATTGAGCTGAGTGTGCAGCGGCACCTGCCTTTAAAAAAGATGCAACATTATATCGTTGTATACATTATATGACTGTATTTTCCCTGAGATCCACTCACACTGCAGAGCATCCACTGATGAGACACTGATGCAATGCTACATTTCTACAAACCTGATGAAGAAACACATACTGGATGAGCACGTTTCTGGGCGAACTGCTGCTTTAAGACGGACAAGCGTAAGGAGGAGGTGAACAGAAGACAGACGGACAGTAAAAGCAACACAAAACAGAGCAGAAAGACACCGAGGCTGCCCTAAAAGAGAACGAGATGGACTTCCAGCCACACAAACAAGCTGCATGCAGCAGAGCAAGTGAAGGGGATTCTGGGATTGTGTCCATATATACCTTCGTATAGGCCCTGCAAGTCCTCTCTCTCTTTTGACGCTTTTTTGTTTTGGGTTTCAGACACAAAGACGGAAGATTAGTAACAACACACACACACACACACACACACACAGAGAGAGAGAGAGAGAAGAAAAGAGAGAGAACAAGTAAGAGCCTATGTGTGAGTCAGATCATGTCTGTGTGTGCTTCAGCTACAGGCACTTTCATGTTCCAGTGATTTTAATGTTTGTTTCTTCCTTGTATGGCACATTAAATCAATCTTTCTTTTTTGGTATGCAATATCTGTAAATATCTGCAATATTAAAATATTACTTACTGTTTGCATTTAGATACAGATTATGAATTAGATTTGAGAAATATGTTTCCATACGTCGTTCTGTTCCATAACCTTTAACTGAGCTTGAAAAGTGTGTTTTCTGGGCAGAAAGTGCCTATAGCTGAAGAAACCGCTGTATATAGGTCATACAGAGTATAAAAGGACACTGTAGAGCACGTCCATTAACCCCATTTCAATTAAACATGTCTCTGATGTGCATCTCTCGTCTGTAAGGCACTGGCTGAGGAGGGAAGTGTGGGGAGGGAAACGTTAGACATGCTTTCAGATCAAGCCAGAAAACCTGTTAAACTCAACGAAAGCTGCCAGAAGAAGAAGAAGAAAGATTCTGAGCACAAAGTTACATATTTATACTGATATTGGAATAATTGCATTTTCATTTTAGGCCTAATTAACGTGAAGTTATAACATTACCAGATTACAGCAGCAATAAAATGACAAGAATACCACCGTAGCAGCAAAGTTCAAGTATAATTATGTGATTAAAGTCGTAATATTATAAGAAAAGTAACATGTTATGGTTAATCGTTAATACTACACACTTTACTACCTTTGAAATTACACTTTTCACTACATATTTTATATAAAAATATATATATATATATTCCTGTTATTTTTGTGGCGCTTTGAGCCAAGCTGTTTTTTTAGGCCTGAATGATGCAATGATGCTGAATTTCACTGTCACCTCTGTTTCCACATGAGGAAAACTGTTTTGCTCAAAGGTTGTTCTTTTGTTCATAAAGTAACAGGTTTTCTGACATCCTAAATAATACAGAGCTATACAAGAAATGTGGACGGTACATAATTCAGATAATTTGATCTTGGCAAAATATGTAATGGGTAGAGCGCCTGATATTTGCCAGATATTTGCCAGATATTTAAGGCTTTGGAATCTTGAAAAATATATATTCTTTATTATACCTTAAAATAAATCAATATACAAACCTATATCCTACCATGCAGTGAATAAAAAATAAAATAAAAAAAATAAAAAATAAAATAAAATAAAATAAAATAAAATAAAATAAAATAAGATAAAATTAAATTAAATTATTTAAAATAAACTAAAATAAAATAAAATAAAATGACATTAAATAAAATAATATTAAATTATTTAAAATAAAATAAAATTAATTTATTTAAAATAATATAAAATAAGATTAAATTATTTAAAATAAAATAAAATAAAATTATTTACAATAAAATAAAATAAAATAAAATTGCAATTTATGCCTTGGTGGCAATGCTTTAAAGGCTTGATTTAAAATAAAAAAACGAAAAACACAAAAACTGACAACAGCGACTGATATTCTCTCACTAATCAACTTTGTTAAAGTTTTAAAGCTGGTCACTGAATTTGCTATTGATAAAAGATCTCCTGAAGAGATTGTCAGAGCAGAAGTGTTGATATTTTGGGCCGGTGTACAGTACCTTGTTGAAGCTGCGTCCGGCCGTGTCTTTATCGCTGGGCTTGAGCTCCTGCAGCTGAGCGTCCAGTATATCCACCAGCTGCTCCATCAGCCGCACAGAGGAGCTGACGTCGCCCGCGTACACGGGACCCTGAGTGTGTCTCGCCAGCTCGTTCGCCAGATTTGCAGCGTTCTCACCGCTCCGGATCTGGAAGAAGAGCCCGAATCAGTCCTGAACATTCAACTCAATTCAGACAAACAGACTTGTTACATATTCTTCCGCACTATTGGATCAAAAACCCAATTCTTGCCTTGTAAATGTACATTAATATTGTGAGTATTAATCGATAATCATTATTTTTTTGTAAATGTGCAAATACTCTACTATGTTGAAAATAGTGTGTTTGTGTGATTTTAGAAATTTCATGTCAGTCTATTTTGCTATTATTACACTGCATCACATCATATCAGAATTAAGTGACGAATTAAAAGTTGAATATCTGAACATCTCGAATCTGCTAAATGTGAGTACAGGGCATGAACTGCAAACATTAACACGATGATTTTCAGTAAAGCTGCCGTGCAACAATGTGAAAATGTGATATTTACATCATAGTGCCTCACCTTCTGAGCCACCTGTGCCACCCAGTGAGACGTGCAGTTACTGAGATCAGGACCTCTGGGACTCCAGATCCCGTCGGCAGACGTGCAGAGGAACAGAGCGATTCCTGGAGAACCACAGAAGGAAACCTGCTCAACACTGACCTTAAAGGGTTACACCACCCTAAAATGGGAATTCTGTCATTAATCACCCTCCCTCGTGTCGATCCAAGCCCGTAAAAGCTCATAGACAGCAATGTAATGACCACAATCAAGGTCCAGGAACAGATCGGTAAAATACGATCAATGACCAAATCGAGGCCACAATTCCAAAACTTTTGAAAGTGTTAACTCAAGACTATACCTGTTGGGAGTTTATAATAAAATATTCATGCTATGAAAACATTTTCTATTACAGCACTGCATAACATTTGCATATTAACTCTGCTACCGAATGCAAATCTTGCAGATCATTTTGACGTCTCCATATGGATGCATTCAGATAAGAAACGCCACACGCGTGTCACTTCTGTACTCGACGCACCTCGGGTCCCTTTAGGACACGGCCGCTCCACCGTCGCTCCTCGGTGTGTCTGAGGCCAGGAGATGCCTCTGGTCTCCGTCCCGGGGCAGAAGCGTCTGCTGGAGGGGGGCAGGCTGACGGCGCTGGGGTCCGGAGCCGGCTCCGCTGTGACGCTGGTGTTCAGCGCAGGTCTCTGGGTGATGCTGATCGCTGTGGTCCTGATGGGAGGTGTGGATCTCGGCTGCACCGTGGATGTAACGGCATCAGAGACCGTTGGTACTGTGGGAACATTTAAACAGACATTCGTTTGACATTTGATCAACACAGACACAGTTTGCAGTGTAGACCCTCACAGGTGGTCAGAAGAGACTGGGTTATTACAGTCAACTATAACTTAAAACATAGAAAGCCTATTCCCGCTATTAACTAGCATGCTTATTACTAGCACACTGGTGGTTTATTAGTAGTTATAAAGCAGATATTAATGTCTTATTCTGCATGATCATATTCTAGATCCTTAATCCAACCCGACACCTAAACTTAACAACTACTGTACCTTCCTAACTATTAATAAGCAGCAAATTAGGAGTTTATTGAGGCAGAAGTCGTAGTTATTGGTGAGGTAAAAGTGTGACCATTAAATTATAAAAATCTAATAATAAATTACATAAATAAAAGTGTTGCCAAAGCAACGTTTCTCATTTGTGTTAAGTTACATTTGATGTATGATTTAAACTTTTAACTGAAATCAAAATAAAAAAGAGATTTTTTAGAAAATAGACATATAAAAAACTAGAAATATTTAAATTAGTGCTGTCGAACGATTAATTGTGATTAATCACATCCAAAATAAAAGTTTTTGTTACATTATATGTGTGTGCATACTGTGTGTATTTATTATGTGTATATACATACACATACATACAGTATATATTTTAGATAATATTTATACATTTAAATATTCATATTCTTATTTTATATCAATATATTTAATATATTTAATATATAAAAATTTTTCTTAAATATATACATGCCATTCATGAGATTGTACATAATAATTAAATAATTAAAATACACACACACACACACACATATTTTGTGTTGTGTTATATATATATATATATATTTTTTTTTTTTTTGGATGTGATTAATCGTTTGACAGTACTAAATTAAATTAAAATGAAAATATTACAAATTGTTTTGTTAAGTAAAAATTAGCTGAAATAAAATATAGAAATATTATAAATATAAAAAAACTGAAATTAAAATTAAAACTGAAAATATAAAATGCTAACTTAAAATATCAATAGATAAGTACATAAACATGTTGGGCTAGTACATGTTTTGGAAAATAAATACGTTTACATTTTAAATTATTACATTAACTTATTTATTCCAAAACATTGTCAAAATGCATACAGTAATATAGTGAAGAGAGTGAATCGTTTCATCCCTCATGTTCTCCATGTGTAGGCTTCGGTCTCCTTCACAACCCAAAGACATGCAGGTGAAATGATCAATTGTGTGTGTGTGTGTGTGTGTGTGTGTGTGTGTGTGTGTGTGTGAAGCCTGTGATGGACTTTTCCCAGACTGTTTCTCTGCCTTCAGCGCTGGACGCAGGCTAGTTCCCAGCACTCCCACAACCCCATACAGGATAAACGGCAGGAAAGATGAATGGACGGATAGATAGATAGATTAAAAACTGTCTTGCAGTGTATTTAATCTGTAAAAACCCAAAAGTGCAAGCGCGTATACGAACATGTCCAGGAGTGATTCTGAACCGCTCTCATGTATAAATCATGTTTCTGTCTTTGTGTGCTCCTGTATCAGACAGAGCAGCGACTGCATGGAAATCATCCGTAATAATGAATATCACAAGATATGAATGTGCTCAGAATCAAAAATGTCTGTTGCCTTTCATTTCAGCCACGGATGAAGCCTGAAGACAATCATTGGCAGATGGAGCATAAGCCCCGCCCCCTCACATGTCTGTCACGTCACGCATATAAAGCAGCTGTGCACCATCTTGTTCTTTCTGTGCTACAAGGACAAACATGTTCTGAATGCTCAGTTGTCTTTTGGGTGAAGCCATTATTGAAGACACTGAGATGTTCAACCAGACAGAAGCAGAATTAAACACAGGACGAGTCTCTTCTGCTCAGCAAGGCTGCATTTATTAGATCAAAAACACTAATGAAAATACAGCTGAAAATACAGAAATCAATTACGTGTCAAAATATATTCAAATAGAAAATACTTATTTCAAGTTGCAATAATATTTCAAATTTTTTGATCAAATAAATGCAGAGTAGAAGACAGTTCAAGTGTTGCAAAAATGAATGTGTGATATTATTGTCAACAATATGCAACCAATACATGTATGTTAACATGCTTTAGGGCTTCATTCTCCTTCATCAGGAGAAATATAATGCAGCTGTTGTAATATGGAGTGGATTCAGCCGAGCTTTTGAGTGTGTGTGTGTGTGTGTGTGTGTGTGTGTGTGTGTCATATCAAACATCCAAAAGCTTCATAGTGAATAGATTTTAAAAGCTGAGGACAAAGGCTAAAGCCTGTTTTGTACTAATTTTAAGAACATTAATAGATGAATCAAAGCGCTTTCCATCATTCTGACAGATTAAATAAATAAGGTCGGATCCGGTCTATTGTGTTCTTAAACTTTAGCAACACTCCCACAGTAAAAGAAAAAGAACAAAGGGATGCCAAAACACAAACCCAACACCTGAAACACGAGGCTTGATCAAACTGAGAGAGCTCTTGCCACCAAAGCTCAGGAATGATGTGCATGTCACAACACAGAGCAAAAGTTACATGTTTCCTGACAGATTCAAATCGAGCAAGATGGAAAACGTACAACCTTTCACATCAAAGTGCTTGATAATGATTATTTGTAGCTCAAACTACTCTCTGTGTCCACCTTCTGTGTAGAGTAACTTACAACAAAATGATTAAAAAAATCTATTTACGCCATAACCACCACTTCGACAGACTGTAACGCTCCAAAATAAAAATGACATTGTTTTAAAAAGTGATAAAAAAAAATGTAATGCATGTTTTTTTGTTTTGTTTTTTTGCTGTTAAAGTCCAACAAATTAAATTCAAACTTTTCTGTTCTGTATTAAAAACTATGCTACTGATCAATGCTTTTACATTCATCAAAAGCAAATTAAATCAAAGGTACACATTACTTAGTTCTGTCTTTCACTGGGAATCAATCCCATGATCTGCTTTACTGTTTGAGCTCAATGTACAACCAGCTAAAAACTAATAATAAATAAAGATGATTTAATGTAGTCAAGTCATTCTCAAAATAACTAAATATAGCTTCAAAAGAAACAAGTCAATAGTCTGTAACAAAGAAGAACAAAAAACACATGCAAGAGTCTACAGTTAGTAATAAAGCTATGAAAGTTTTCCAGACAAGAGCAGTTTTATTGCCGTTTGATTATTATTGATGACATTATAGACAACAGCAAGTCTAATAGGCTCCATTTACTACACTAATGCACTAATGATCTATTACGACACATCAGTAATTCTGTCCCATCTGTTTACAATCCCTAAAGACATAACTGACTGTTCCATTCATTCTGCACTAGGCCTGTACAAACACTGTCAAATGCAAATGCATTTTTCCCAGTAACATGCAGTTGCATAAAGTCAAATACTGTGGGTGTCCATCAGAAAACAGACGCACAAATGCAAGTGAGCATTTACATTAACAATCTGAAAAATGATTACAAAAGCACATTAAATACATATTTAATTCACAAAACTAAAACTTCACCACACTAATGCACTCAGTTTGGCATGCATCTGTGGATTATTCTGTAAAAGACATTAAGTAAAACATTTTAATATGTTTTAAAGATAAAGGCACAGTCCAAAGGCATAATAATACATGGTTAAATTACTCAATAAGCATTCATTCAAATACTAATAAAAATGCATCCATTTTCCATGTAATCATAAGCCACCTGACTAATGGATGCCGTGTGCAATTACACAAAAACTGGAGTTTATATAAATGGTAGGTTCATTTAGAAAATATATTTTAAAAGAAAAAATAATAATTGCTCCTTTATAGATAAGTTACTGCCATAGTGTGAACAATATGTAATCAAGTAATGCATAAAAAGTAACTGCAATCTTATTATGAGCATTACTATAACAGTTTTTATTCATCATGTATGACGAAAATTAGGGATAAAAAAAAAAGTTGGTTCTGAAGAAAAAGAAAGAATATATATATATATATATAAAATTTAAATTTTATTAGTCTAGCACAATGCATTGTCAACACTGAAGATGCATAAATCAATAAATATTTTTATTATATTCTTAAAGAAGGGCAATTACACATAGCTTTTTTTTTACTAGACTGCTGATCTAAATCAAAATTGTTATTGGGCATTGATAAATGTCCCTGTTACTGAGAAAACACTACTTGTAAGTCAACAGTTACACAAACACTGGACGAGCTTCCAAACCACCAATCTGGAGCAATTCTGGTGTTGTTTCTCCATTTAACAAATCAGCTGATTATGATCCAGATATCTCTGAACAGCCCAAGAGGAAGAGGACTAAAGCAGCAGGAAAGTGTGTCCTGCTTATGGATGAAGGATTCAATGTAGCAGACACAGCATAATTAATCAGCTACACTGTCAATTAATGTCTTCATTTGTTGTCAGTTCACTCACAATCACACATTCTTCCAGTATTCTTCTAAGTAGCTCACACTGAACAAACATAGGCTGAATGTGAATAACATTGTTCACACTAGATATGAAATAAAGCATAGTGAAGTGAAAACTATGTCAAAGGTAGCCGGATAGTAGACTATTTCTGGTGGATTTTCAAAGTATGCATCTGTGACTGATTTTTCATAAACCCTTGCGGTATGGAAGTGGTTCAGTTTGCAATGGTTTCCTAATGTGGAGCTTTGTCCTTTTTTTGGATGTTGTAGACGTCCTAACCTAATCCTCGGGTTAGTTCATACTCCAAGAGTTTTTTTTTTTTTTTTTTTTTTTTTTTTTTTTACCATTTCCTCAGTGCTGAAGTACTCTTTTTATTCAGTAGGTGAACTAAATTCAGTGTAAATTTGGTGATGGGTTTAGCAGCAATAAATGTCTTAATCTCAGCCAGTCATGGTCTGGTTAGGGAAATTACAGTTGGTTAGGTCAGGGTTACACTCTGCAGGAAAATAACACTTTGTGTTACAAAACTAAAGAAACACAACTGAAAAACATCACTGATTAACAACTCAAGAAACATCAGAGGTCACTGAACAGCTGAAATAGCACTTTATATATATTTTTTTTTCTAACATAATATATGACTTCGAAATTTGAAAAACATGAATAAAAGAATACCTAGCATGTAACTGAATTAACACATACTCTCCAGAAAATCACAATTCAAGTTTTACGCATTTACCTCACATTTGTTTGATATTGATTCAACTCTTTATGAATCAAAAAATAAAATGAACTGGAACTACTTTCGCCTTAATAATAAACGGGAGTTTACTAATGGCTTTTAACCTGTACATATGTTACCATCTCAATAAATGTAACGTTGTTCTGTGAATTCCTGTCCTTTCTATAAGAATCTACATGATTGGAAATTTAAAAATATATATATATATTAAAAAAATTAAAATATCGGCAAAAATCGGCCAATATATCGGCCTTGGCAATATATCGGTCAACCACTTATGTCCATAGTAGCATCCTAAACTGTAAGAGGACAATAAAAACTATGATTTAAACAATCTAAACTATGATGAAAACAAAAAAATACTTTACATTTAATTTTAATAAATTATTAGTTGCATATAATTTCTAACAAAATCCGACAGATGGGCTGAATGAAAGTGCAAATTCACTCTCTGGCAGTAGGTGGCGCTTATGGTAAAGCAGAAATACAGCGGTAATAATAAATAAAGCAGTGCTGCGCTTATAAACACTACTAAGCATCATACAGAGGTAAATGTCAATGAAAAGCACGCTTTCTTTCTGAAACACCATCCAATTCGTAACCTCTCAGCATCTTTGTAGCAAATGCCCTCACCTTGTGTCCACTTAAATGTTCTTCTTTGGTGAAGTGGAAAACAAAGGCAGCGGATGAGTGAAAGAAAATAAATAGAGAGGTAAACTGCTTGTCAATGGCTGAGCCTGCCTCGTTGCTTTATTTTGACATCTCCTGGCTCATACCTCTGCAATTTTCGTTTTATTATGCCAGGCAATTTCACCCGCCTGGCAGGAGGAGGAATCAGAGCATTGTCCATCATAGCTTTCAGGAAAAGTAGCCTCAATTAGCTGTCATTTCTGTCAGTGTGACTGAAATCACCCTCAGCGGAGGAATCAGAACGCAAGGATGTGTAGCCTATCGAAGACGAGAGCACTCAACAGCTCACAACGATTAAGAATAACATGACTCCAGAGAGAAGAGCAATCCTGATTGGTCTGCTGAGAAATTGGGATTTCAAGAGGAAAAATGGTGAGATTGCTAAACAAATCTGTCACATAATTGATGCCGACTTGTGCTTATTACTGCTCTGGATGCTTCACTGAATAAAACCTGAAGAAAAAAGACTGGCTAAGCGGTGTCAGTTCCTTTCTATCAGGCTAAAAGCAGGAGTTGCCAAATGCAAATGTCGTCTTTGTCCAAAGTTTCCCCAGCTGGAGTTTTCTGCTGGTTGCCATTTGGAGGTGGGTTTATTACACACTGGTGGTGTCAAAACAGTAATTTAGGATCAGCATGTGTTTGTGTTGTCTGTGCCAATTCTTTGGTGCTTCCAAGATCTCAAAGTCTAAAAAAATTGAATGGCATTAAAACAGAACAAAAAGAACAACAACCACAAAGTAAAAAATATATATATTTATATAAGCATGCAGGAGCGATTCTACTACTGGTGACTGTGTTGCACCAACATGCATGTTGGTGTAAATGATCACAGCTTTGGGCCAATATGAAAAACCTGATTTGAATATACATTTTTTTGTCAAATTTCCGGCACATTCACTGTACACTTGCAATCAATAGTTTCTTCAAATGTCTCTTAGCTTGGCATTTTCTAGTCCATGCAGCTCTTAAGAATCCTCTAGGGAGAGTCTATCTGTAGGGTTTCAGCTCCACTATTGATTAAATGACTGAATATCGGTTTCCATTGTTGACAGAGAGTCAGCTTCCCTGACATCTCTAGCAGTAATGTGTGATTGAGACGGATGAGGACTCTATATCAGCTCATCTGAGGGCAAAGACACTTCGCACAAGACTATAGGGTTTTAGTCCATCTGGAAACTTCCATTTATAACCACTGACAATCACAGATGTTACGAAATTAATAATTCATAAGAATGTGTCCAATCTTTTACAAAGTTTTATGAAATATGTAGGGCTCTCCCCCTTAATATTCGACTAAACGTTAGTCAATGTGAAGATGCTTAGTAGGTTAGTCGCAAGACAGATAAATCATTAACGGCTGGTGCTTCAGATAATTACTGTATATTGAGAAGGAAATCCAAACTTTGGCCATCATTCATCAACCTCAAATATGGTTTATCATTAACAATTTAGACATGAATAGGATATATATTAAATGCCCCCATAGTATATGTATTAAGGTAATTAAATGAATATAAACACGTGAATAGTCGTGTGTTCTGGTCTTTAAGGCTTAAATTAACTATATGTTGACTAGAAAAATCTTTAGCCGGGGCAGTACTATTAAATATGCAGTTTGTGAGTGATAGCAATAACAATGTTTGAAGACCAAAGATTAACTTGATTAATCTTATTTCTAACTAAATAAACCAATAGCAAAGCACAATCTACTAGTCTCGTCCTGCTTATAATAAGGGATCTAGAGCCTGCCAGATCCAGGTTGCTGTCCAACATCTACAAATTGCAACCAGTGCCAAGCAACCAATGGGAAACATTCAGTAGATTAACATCTGCATCTCTTCAGCCGTTGATAATAGACCACACACTGTAGAGATAAACTGCTACTGCTTTCGGATATACCTGCACTATACCATTCAATCTTAAATGGAGCACGGAAACACTTACACTCTAATTTTACAGTTCAATAAATGCAGTAATGTATCCACTTAATTGCTGACATTACATTTGGAGTGTACTGCCAGACAGTGTTGGGGGTCATGCATTACAATTTACACAATCGGATTACTTAAAAAATTTTAAAAAATTAAAAAACTTGTAAAGTAACTTAATTTAACTTTAACTCATTAATTTAAAATTTATATGGAAATCCTGCTTGTCAAATAAGCATCAACACTTACTTTGTTTTTTTTTTTTCATTTACTGAAAGGCAGCAAAGCAAAAAGGTTTGTTTGAGCTGAGCCCTCCACTGTACAGATCTGAATTTACATTTCCTTCAACCTGAGGCTCATTCATTTCCAGTTTGGGAGAGGGTTGCCAAATTATCAAAACAAAACCTGCACAATCACTACTCAAAACTAGCCCAAAACTAGTCCAATCGCATATTGATAGGGGTCCCCCAATATAAATGTGCTTAGATGGGATAAAATACTTGTTTTGAGGCAGGGTTCCCCTGGTAAAATTAGCATTTTTGGGGTTAAATGTCAAGTTATTGGGGGCGCTTCAACCCGCGGAAATGAAAAACTACCAGTGGCAATAACGTTAAAGTAGCCCAATTCTGCAGGAAAACCACAGACTTGGCAACTTGGCTTTTACATTTGCCAAAAATTGTATTTATAAAAAAAAAAAAAAAAACAAGCCCAACCCAGATAAGAAAAAGTAATGCAAAGGGAACAGAACACATTACTCTCCATAAAAAGGTAACTAAATAATGTAATTAGTTACTATTCTAGAGAGTAATGCAATATTATAATGCATTACTTTAAAAGTAACTTTCCCCAACACTGCTGCCAGAAGAGAGATGGTTTGTCCCCAGGTTTTATTCTCCATTATCCAACATCAAATGGAGTTTTTTGTTCCTTACCTATGGCTTCCACAGAAGGACACTAAAGATATGAAGTACTATGCAAAACCTCTTTTGAAGTACTATGGCATGATTTTTAATTAATGCCTGCTTAGGGGTGATGACAATTTGCTGTTGTGATCTGTGCTGCCCGAGAGCCAAACCGTTTCAGGCGCTTCAGTCTGATTTATGAACTGCTTCATCAAGAGAAACACCTGTTTTGTAGAATCTCTTCAAAGATTTAAAGCTTTAGACCCCACACAGGCATCACATTTCCACTTATCACCACAGACTAACAGGTGTCAAACGCTCCATTGCTAAACGACAGCATTAGCAGGTTGACTGGTGAGTCCCTGTGAATAGCCGCAGGCACATAAAAACCAGACGGATTGGTGCCCAAGTCAGAGACTGCATTTAGAAATGCTGATGTATGTGTGCTAAAGACCAAAGAGAGTGGAAATGTGGCTTATTAACTTCAGGACTGACACTGCCTCTAGGAATACACTGCAAATGTGAAGCAGGAGAATGAAAAACAGGCAAACGGTGAGGAGGCGGAGGGAGAGAAACAGAACAATACTCTCTTTTTCCTCGCTCGCTGTTCTCAGGTCTGTTTGCTGCGAATGCTTCGATTCAACTCAAAATGTGTTATGTTGAAACTCAAAACACACAGAGGCACCCTTGTGAGATATTCCCAGAGGACAGCGGCCTTCAAAAGCATACTTTATTCTCTTATTAAGCTGATATGCACCAAAACTGGCTTTGAAGTAAGCTATATTTTATGACTTTATGTATTAAAACAAAACGAAGATAACAAATGTTATTTCAGTGGTAGCTATAGGCTCTTTGCACGTATAGGAACTAATCATTCCACATCTTTTACACAAAATTTAGGTTCTGTGGGACATTAAATTCCTTCCTTTTTACCTTTCTGAAAATTCCTAGCAATTATTCCTTCATCAGATTCCAAGTTTTTACCCATTTTTAAAGACAAAATGGTCCATGTGCATTACTTAAAATGGCTCTTGAAGTTAAAGCGTCAAGATTTAATGCATTTTATTATTATTAGTTATTAGCAGCTTCTCTTTAAAGAAAGAGCCACCAATGAGAGTTTAAAAATGCATTTGGTTCTTTTGACTTGCTCTCTTTTTTGAATATAATGCTTCACCGATGAGTCATGAGACTCTTTCGTTCTGTGCTTACGGTTAATGTGAACTGAACTCATTTGACATCTGGAGCTTAATGCATTGATTGTAACATAACATTCAATGAGAAAAGAGAAAAAATACATGGTTTAACAACTGTGGTGATGTGATGAATTAGACATCTTTCTCTCATCAGACAGCTGTAATCAATCGTTCATGGAAAACGCTATCATGGAATTTTTCTGTCGGAGAAAATGGGAATGCAAAAACAGTCTCCTGTTCATCATTATAGAGGTTTATGCACCAACGACGACTTCCAAGTTTGAGAATCCCGTAAATGCCCATTAAAGAGATGCTCCACCCAAAAAAAGAAAATTGTCTCATCATTTACTCATCCTCATACCATCCCAGATGTATATAACTTTCCTTTCTTCAGTGGAATGGAAATGGAGTTTCATAGAAAAACAAAGCAATGGAAATGATGGTAAAAGGCTGCTTTTAAAGGGACAATAAGTAACTTTTTAGGTATTTTATTATCTAAAATCAATATTTTTATTCATAAATATGCCCTCAATGGTGTACAAATACCTATGCCAATGTTTAAACTAATCCTCGTAAATGAAGAATTTATTATCTTTATATACATGGGACGGGTAGGTCGACGGAGGCTTCCATGTAGTTCCGCCATCTTGCAAAACTATAATAGCAGAGAGGGACAAAAAGTACTAAGCCAACGCGTTTCCACAATGCGTTTTCGGTCAGAGCCAGAAACGCAGGTGCAGAGCAGTGAGAGGCGCTTGAAACTGCACCGGCAAGTTTAAAAGTCTGGATTGCATTCTTATTATGGACCATACATATGCCGCGCCACAGGAGAAGAAAACATATTCGCCAAAACAGTCAAAAGTAGAACGTAAAAGGAAACGTGACCGTAGATTACAGAAAACAAGAGTTAATGTCGGGGAAGCTTTTTCTAGGTGGAAAGAGCTAATGCTTGATAAAGATTTCAAAAGAGACGCTGAAGTGTCCAGTTTTCTTCTCGACAGGTAAGTCAGTGTTACAGTCTATATTATAATATTTTTTTTATATCTAACAATGCATATAATTCAGAAAATATAACGAATAAATTAGACATAACTACTAATTACAATATTTCATGTTTTCCACAGTCAGTAATTCATACTGTAACATTCGTTTGTTAGTTGTCATGTTGCAGTTTGTTTGACATAACACACCTGTTCACCTGAAGGAAAACTCGACGAAGTGCTATTAGAAGACATCCTGTCAAAGCTTTTTGGTACATATCGCCTACCGTAGATGCAACGCGCATTTGAAAAAGCGAGGCGCTGGAGAGCAAAGTTAGTTTGAATGCAAAATACAATTTCACCACTAGATGGGAGTAATTCCTACTCAGTGTCCCTTTAAAGGGGTTTTGACCACTTCTTTAGCTGGTAAGGAAGACTAGCTCAAACCACAGAAGAAAGTAAGTCAGAGACATGTTTGGGTGGAGTATCCCTTTAAGGCCTGTCACACCAAACGCATAGTGAAAAACGAGGTAGGTCTTTTGGTCTTTTCACACCAGAGTGGAACTAATATGCATCAGGTTGAAGGAAGCACAAAATTCCTGCTCGTACAACAGAGTGTGCAACACGAACCTTTAACCTATGACATCAGAGCGGGACAGAACCTCACGAGAGTGGAAAATCCTCATTGCCTTCTACCTGATGCATTTTGTGGGAGGCAGCGTGAGTGGACAGGAACTGGAATAATGTACTAATAAATGTAATGTACACAACCAAACTCTACTGTGGAGTACAAGCCATCAATACTGTTTTCTGTGCCAACAAGTGCTCTGATATATGAACCAATACTCAAATCTTTTTTAATGGAAGGCAAAAAACTGACAAAACTTTGCTTTGTCAGTCGGAAAAAGTTCATACAGCATATCTATATTCGTGTTTCATGTATTACTATTGTGCTTTGTATATTCTGTCATTAAAATGCGCTTCTGTCTCCAACAATTTATTTGGACAATCTAGACGTCGATTTTAGCAATGGTGCTCTTCACTCGTTCCACAAAATAAAATGAATAAATAAAATAGACAGGAATTACACTTAGAATGTTAAATTAATCACACTAAGGTCCATTTGTTCTTCATTTAGCCCAAGATATTTTTGTTAGTCTTGATTTGAAGAGACCTTTCTGATGCATATTCATTTCACATTTTTTATGAAGGCTCAACACTGAAAGATAAGACTTGCTAGCTAACATTATTATAAAGATTTCATTATCAAACACATTTGTGTGAAATGACACAAGATGATTTCTACCTAGAAATGGAAATAAACAGAAATCTTGTTGTATATATACAGACAAGTTAGACTCATTGGGAAAAGCTCAGGCCTCTATTACGGTTGGAGCATGCTTCTCATTTCACACAGATTCCTTTATAAATCCGACGTGCAGTCTGTGCCCTCACGGAATTATGGGAATTGTAAAGGAGGATTATTACGAAGGATTTAACACTCTCTGTTCCTCGACTCGCAGTAGCGTTTCAGGGTGTTGTTACAACAGTCAAAGAGAATAACGGGTTCCCTGGTACTCTTTTAAAAGCTGGAAATTGTGCTAACATGTAATTACCCAAAGTACAACTCACAGTTGAGGCTTAATACACAGCTCATAAAGTCTGGTAATGAGATTTAATGGCTCCCATAGACGCATCTCGCGTCATCGGTTTCGGATGGTGTAAGTTCTACGGATGCTTCGCGGCCAGGTATTGCTGTGGGGCTGTGAATATTAATGCAAGCAACTCATTTTCTTCAGATCAGGCTTAGAGATTTCATTCCCACTAAAGAGACACTATTTACATTTTCTTTCTAAGAAAAATATTTTATTGCAATCAACTATATAACAGTTTAATACTGAGCAGTTAGAGAAGAAATATTATACATTTAACATAAAATTACCCGTGGTTTAGTGACAACAAACTAGTGTTTGTGTATGTCCAGCACAAGCTCACTGATGTAAAGCTATGCTACTGTGAACAGGAATGTCTAATTATACTTTCATTAACACAGCAGATGTCCTAGTTTAAGCTCTGGTTTTATAACCACAGTAGTGATGGAAATTAACATTCCTATTAAGGGACGATGTTTGCCAACTTAAATTGATTTCCAGGGGCCTTTTTAACCTTTATAAAGGTTTTTTATAACCTTATTAAATGTATCCGTCATCTGTCAAGATTATTAGGGGAAAACATAAACATTGGTATCAATATTTTTGGCAGCAACTGCAAGTATGAATCTGCCTGTAATGGCACGTGGCATCAGGATGTGAGGTGTAATGAATGAGTCGAAAACGCTAGGCACGTTAACTTTCACTTAAACTGGCGAACGATCTCAGCTTCAGCACGGATCGTGAGGAACTACCTGATCTCTGCTTCATTATAGTTTGCACATATTTTTTGGTTCGCAAACTTTGATCTGCCTTCAAAACACCCGGTTAAAACGTTGCACGATAACAAGCGTCATCACTATGACACACACTTTACGGCATTGGTTCTGGCTTTTGTTCACACAGAGCTTGCTCTGGGACTGAACCCGGAAATGTTACTAGGTTCCCAACTTGGGATCGATCCCCAAAATCAATCTTCAAAACGTGTTTGCATTCACACAGAAGGCAATCCGGCAATTTTCCAGCAATCTTCCGGGACCAGTGTGCAGTGTGAAAGGGGCTTTAGTTTTGATCAAGGGTGATTTCCCAGAGGTCAACGCAGGTTGGGGTTCAAATTCTACACAACAACACTATTAATGAAGCAACAAGGTACAACCAATCCACAGCCAAAAACGGGATAAAGCAGCTGGACAAATGTTTAAAGACATGATGTAAACATGCAAGAATGAATGAAGTAAGCCTGGAATGTCCTGTGAAATTCGACCCAATAGATCAAAATTTTAATTAATACTGCAGACTTAACTTAGTAAATTAAAGTACGGCAAAAACAACCAAAAAAAAAAACCACTGGCTTCTCAATGGCAATTCAAAACCATCCCATATTCGCTTCACTGCCCTGATCACCCACTAAAAGCAATTATGATAATTCAGATGTTAATTCCATATACATGTGACTGCCAGAACAAAAAGGCTGAACGCATGCATTCCCTGTCATGCATGGTGGGCCAGTTAAAATTTGGTGCGCTGACTTAATTGTGGCTTGAAGGGGGGGGAAGAGGATCTTGGAAATTCCAAGGCTCGACCTTTGCATGCACACGGCTTAGGACAGCAGACAGAAATGGAAACAATCAGACCTAGTCAAAAGGGGAAGTGCTGCTAAAGCACTGCAGGCACCAATGCCACCACTTACCATAGTTTTTATGGAGCTATTTTTGTGCCACAACTCCGCACACACAAGGGGATATTTTGAGCACGCAAAAGTCTTTTACATACATGGGAACTCAGTTTTCAGCATTCAATTTTAACTGAAATGTTCATCAAAAAATGTACTGATGTCCACATCTGAACACAATTCTGAGATCTTTGTGACTGCAGTACATGTTCAAGTTCTCACTGGCTTTCTCTCCTCATACATACTCTGTGTGTGCTCAGAGCTTTCACTGCTCACATGCTCAATGGCACATAGCTTTTGCACCAGATTTTCAGCCTATGAGGAATAAGGGGGGGAATATTGATGACTGGGTACATTTTTTAGAAACTGTCATATGGCCCTTCTTTGCAAAAAAGATGCATGGCTTTACAATACAATAATTATTTACACATGCACATTTTTGCACATAAAAAACACTCTTGCATGCACAGGGTATTTGGCACAAAAATAATAACATTGTGTGTCTGTTTAATTCTTCTTCTTGCTAACAGAAGAATGTTGTCTGGTGGCTCCCAATCAAAATTAATGGCTCTTCATGACTGATCTTTTTTCCTCTGGCAAGTCATTTTTCAAGCCTTGTTGTGGGGCAATGATACATGCATTTGGCCATACAATGACTATTTCTTGAACACATTTCTGGAGAAAGCAAAGGCGACTAGCTTAGACTACAGATTTTCTTGAGCAAAGTTAAAGCTAGGCTTAGTTAACACTTTTAACCATGCAAAAGAGGTCTACTCTTGGTAGCACTGTCATTCCTTGAGCCTTTTTACAGCCAATGATAACTGCATCTTTTCATGCAAATGCTATGCATTTTCCTTCACCACACACCAAATGATATCAAGACCCTTTCCCATTCTCTAGGAAATTAATCTGATACCACTTGGAACAAGCTGAGATAATTTTCTTCTAGGCTTCTGAGATGCTTTTGTGAAACATGCCAATTGTGAAGATCCCCCTGCAGCTCCTGGTCTGAGTTTATGGGTGAGATTTACAGGGTTTACGGAAAAAATAGATGGGAATAGGACTGCAAAGACCCAGCTACTTGAATCGAGCGAATGAGAGCCTTGCCTGGCTCACAGCCATAATATGCAGTCACAAGCAGACTCTGC
The DNA here is from genome assembly GCF_023724105.1 of Carassius gibelio. NCBI lineage: Eukaryota > Metazoa > Chordata > Actinopteri > Cypriniformes > Cyprinidae > Carassius > Carassius gibelio. The sequence continues at coordinate 2,808,204 of NC_068397.1, forward strand.
AACAATCACACAAAACAATATTCCCATGCACTTCAGCTATTTTGGTTTAGAGGACTCTCTACAGTACTCAAAATTAAAACTAAATCATCCATAACAGCCTACGCTCTGCAGACAAATCAGACTCCATAAAGACCATAATGAGTCTTACCCTCGTCTGGATCGGGTGGCCCAAACTCCAGATTGTATCGCAGAATGTAAAAATTATTCCACACGTATAGCTGGTTATCCCTCGGGTTGTAATCCACAGCTGCGATGTACTGGTACTGGTTAGGGAAGAGGATATTGACATACTCCCCTTGGCCCAGTTTGGTGTTATACACATAGTCAATTTGGCTCTTACTGGCCTCACTTTCATTCTCTTCATAGGTGGAACGGACCACGTGGAGTATGCCGCACACCATGAAGGCATTGGAGGCAGAGCGTTTGTCGTAGACAGTCTCCCATGTAGTCTCAAAGCGCAGAGTATAAGGATTGAGTTGGCTGAGAACGATACGGCCGTTATTCTGTTCTGTAGCGTAGATAACCCACAGTCCCCGCTCGTCCACCGCCAGGTCAATGTCTGTTTTCCCACCCCAGCGATACGGAGAGGTGTCGTGGTAGTTGGCACTGGCGACTATGGCCTCCCCACTCTTTATCCGAGTCCGCAAATCAAACTTGACGATATTTCTCGTGCGTTCCTTGTTGAAGAAGATGGCCCCATCGTATGCAACAAATCCGGTTCCGTCAACACGGTGTGGAAGTTTGTAGGTAGTCGTCTGTCGACCGCTTCGCAAATCGTCAAGTGAGGCGTACTCGATGAGCGTGTCAGTGCGGTACGGTGTCCACGGCATGAAGTAGATCTTGTCCCCTGCCTGCAGGGGGTCTTTGCACCAAGCTCCAGATTGCTGTTCCGCCTCAAAGACAAAGGCTGGATCTCCTACCGCTTTCAGAGTTCCAGGGCAAATAAAAACTGGGAAGAAATGTCAAGAACTAGAGTTAGAAAATGAACCAGGAATGCACTCCCAAGACCTTCTATGCATACTTTAGGTCCAAATCTTTGGATGTGTGTAAGTAAAACATGAATTTCAGAAGCTAATGTAACACATTTTCACTTTGACAATGTGATTACTGGTGTTGCGTGCATAGTCGAAAAAAACGAGAGGTTAAGTGAGACTGTTTTGAGGTGGCCTTGCTCCCTGGGATAGTTCTCAAACAAGTTTAACTGAGAGGAACAGTCAAGAGGGAAGAAGAGGACAGCAAAAAAAGTCCTGTAAATGAAAAAAGATGAGAGAAACAACACTAATGGACAGATAACATTTATTTTGGAATATCTACGTTCACGGTTCTTTTACATCAACAGTATGGGGAGGGTTTGTCAGATTGGTTGCAAAAGCCATACCTTTGAAAGTAAACACACATACATGGATCATGTCTGAGGAGAGAACCGACGACACATGAGAGGCGGGAGGAAAGGACACGGAGGTCAAGGGAACAGGATGACAATGCTGTTCAGGACAGATAGGATGAGAGCCAAAGAGAAGAGTCTTCGTTCATGTCACTGAGAGCGAGGCCTTTGCCAAACGCGCCCGTCTTTAGTTGGTGTTCAACCAGTTGGAAATGCAAAGTCTGTGATGAACAGCATATCACATGCAGATGGCTACAGACAGTCAGCCTCTCTCTCCCATCAATATCATTGCCAAATAAATTTCAGCCAAAGTTCATTGTATATGAACCAACTGTGTCAAAGAGCTTATCTTACTTTAACGTGAAGCATGCGATTGTTGTGCTTCTAGGGTCACTGAATAGATTGCCATAAAAAAAAAAGTCCAAACAGGTTTTCAAAACTGGTTATCCCTGTCTTAAAAACAAAAAGGTCCCACTTTAGTCTCACCAGTGGCTGAGTCAAAGTTGGGTTGAACTAGACACTTAAAACTAATTTGTTGTTAACCCCACAGTGTTTGCACTTTGCAGGGATCACCTGAAAGACAGCTTACTTCTAATTGGTTCTGCACATTTAACTGGGAAATTAGAAAGTATTTCATCATACAAATTATACGCATGACCTTGGAAAATGGACAATAATATACAATACAAGAAGATTTCAGTGTAATATCCATGTGTGAAGTATATAAAAAGGTTGATTTTTGACATTTAAACCTCCAACCCAACATTTTCTGGGCTTGGGTTCGATGGATCTCCATCTTGATATAATGTAGGCGATGGGGTGGCGGGGGGGAGCAGTGGGAAGGGTTCGAAACCATACAACACAAAACAAGGAGCTGAGGACTGAGTGCCAGAGCAGTCATTTACCTTTTTGCTCCACTTCTATTTCGAGCCGTGGAAAAACAAGAGAATGGAAAGAGCATCAAGGGAGAGAAAAGATTAGAAGAGCCCCCCAAAAAAACCTTACATTTACATATACAGGCCAATACATTTACGTCAAAGAAGAGACCATCCAATGGGAAAATTTACAGCATATGCAGAGAAAAAAAAAACGTTCAAAGTAAAACACTTAGGGACAACACCTGTGTTACTGAGAATAAGGTTTAATCAATCATGTTGCTATCAGTAGACACCTAGCAACAAAGAGAGAAGTTAGCGGTTAGCGAGCAGGAGAAAGAAAAACGACAACATAAAGAGGCAGACAGATATTACTAGGCGTTTAAAAATGACACTTTTAACCATTAATTGTCTAATATTCAATTATTCTCTAAGATTAGATAAGATTGCAGTTGAACAACATTATTGTGAACAATGCATTGTTACAAAAACAAATAACACATCTACAGGCAAGTTAATGCATTCATTAACATACATTAAAATTTTCATGATCTCATATTAATATAATATGATTTTTTTTTTGGACTATAAATTGAATTTGAAATTGAAAGTAGTAAAAAAAAACTTGGATCATGAATATGAATTAAGTGAGAAGGTTTGCGCTCTAAATTTTCTGAAGGGGAGAAGGATTAGTGCTGCAGTGGTCCACTGCCAAAGAAACAAACTGACTCACAAACAGCCTTCTGCTGGGTTTTAAAGTTATCATTAAAACGAAAAGCCAAGCCAAAGAGATATTAAGTTTGGGATCTGTAAGATTTTATGTTTTTTTGAAAGAAGTCTCACAAAGACTGAATGTTTTTGATCAAAAATGCATTAGAAACAATAATATTACATTTTAAAACAACCTTTCCATGTGAATATGTTATAAATGGAATTGATTCCTGTGAGAAAAACTGTATTTTCAGCATCATTCCTCCAGTCTTTGGCGACACACGATCCTTCAGAAATCATTCTAAGATGCTGATTTGCTGCTTAAGGAACATTTCTGATTATTATCAATGTTGAAGATGGTTGTGCTGCACAATATTGTTGTAGAAACTAAAAGACAGATCAGTCTCTGAAAAAACAGGAGCCAAAATTATTGGCCAACACAAACAGGACATGGTCCTCAAAACATCCATCTGAAAAAAAACCTAGTCTTTCAATGGAGAGACAAAACAAAGCATCTGTAGAAAAGATGTCTGAAGACAGAACGTTTTATTTCTCAAGGACACAACGGCCATCATCTGCAAAACTGGACAAAGAATCAGAAATCCAAAAGCTGAGCTGAAGATATTAAACACAGAGTAAACACCTTTCCATTTAATCACTGACGGAGAAACAACGGCACGAAGCTAAACGCTGAAACGGACAATGGCTCTGTTCCAAATCCCAATGAGCTGCTTACTGTACAGAGAGAGTATTTTAAGGATTCATTGGTGCACTCAAAACATGCCAAATTGTCTGTCTATATCTATGGCAGCATTGCACATTTCCTTTATGGATAAGGCAATCCCATAATGCACTGCACTGATTATTTATATTCATTTGAAATGTATATATTTATAATACAAAGCGCTTAGGAAGCATCCTAAATGAAAACACACATCCCGAGAAGAGAGCAGCTCGCTGTGTTTTGGAACAGAGCGATGATATAAAGATATAAGCTGTTAGTAAGCTGGTGGTATATTACGTGTGGGGTGCTATTACTTATTCAACATCAAAACATGGGTCAAAGACGAAAAGGGGGTTTAAGCATCAAAACAACAAGTTTAATACAGCATTATTTTTATGGATTTATTTTTAATAGACTATCAAACATTACTGAAGACACCCACTAAAATATAATTTAGTGTAACAGTGTTTGACATAGCAAAAAAAAAAAAAAACATTGTCGTCATATTTACTGAATCATCAGATGACAGTGCAGCCCTAAAAATACTAATTTATTGTAATTTTAAATATTTACCAATCTTTCCCACTAACCTTCAAACCACTAGGTTTGAATATAAAATATAGTCCAATTTAGCATAACCACTATTTCTTGTAAATGTTTTATTAAGAACAGATCTGAATAAGTACATTGTTTTATTTTTACATAAATATATCTATTATGCTGAATCGCAACAGAACGTTATTTCACCCATATATTGACATTTATTTTCACAAAAGTAATTTAAGTATTAAACCAGACAATTTACTTGCATGTCATATGCTTTTCTGTATATAAAATCACTTTTGTACATTTTATTTGATGCGGACACCAAAATGCGACATATCGTCTTTGACCCACATACAAATAAAGTTTAGATGTTTTATTTATTATTATTATTATTATGCCATACCAAATTCTATAATACTACATTTCAGCATTTTACTGTTCTACTGTTACTTTGCAAGACATTACAGTAAAATAAACAAGTTAAATTGTTATTATTATTTGAAATAGATAGATCACTTACTGTATGGCACACATTCATACTGGACCTCAAGATATTTGTATGTCCCAGGACACGGATCTGGAAAGACGTCCGAGCCGGTGATGACTACACACTGCGTCCGATTGTTACACCTGAAACATTCAGTGAAATCAATTAATGGACAAAACTTCCCACTTAAAGGGACAGTCACCCAAACATTGGAATTCTGTCTTCATTTACTGTTTTGGAGACACTTTAAAGAATGCTGGTAAACAAACAATATCTGGTCCCCACTGACTTCATTAGGATTTTGGTATTTGATATTTTCCATACCAAGTCAATCGGGAACAATGATTCTTTGCACACCCGTATTCTTCAAAATATTGTATTCAACACAGTTTAATCTTCACATTAGCATCTTACATGTCCTCCCCCCACACCTCTAGATTAGTTGTGTGTTCATCGAGCTTCTGCATGAAGACGTCTTGTATCATTTTTGTTAATTGCACCTTCCTTGCATCATGTTCTGCATGCACTGAGTGCGGCTGTGCTAATGCATGCTTACACATCCTCATGTTAACCACAAGACACTTTGGCTTTAGGCTAACCAGGGGGGAAAAAATCATTAATTCTAACTCAAGGCCAACTGCAAGTAATTCTGACATGGAAGTTAAAACAGAAAAAAAAAAATACTTTCAAATCTCCCAGCGCTGAATATAAATACAACTCGAGTATTTCCTCTGTGGTGCCATTCATAGGTAACAGTAAAAGATGACTGGATTTTCATTTTTGGGTGAGCTAATGCCATGCTGCTTTCTGCTGGTTGAGAAGCATTGCCAGCTGAAGCCCTGGCAGCTGAAAAACACGGATAGTCGACTTCCAGTTTTGGGGCTTTTCACACTGTGTTTAACCTTGGGTTATTGTCTCTCTAAACCCTGATAGCTCTGGAGCGGGTTTAACATCACGGTTGCCAAGTCTGTGGTTTTACCGCAAAATTGGGTGACTTTTAAACTGTTGCTGCTGGCGAAGATCTCTTTCACCCCTGTGGGTTAAAAGTTTGTAATATTGCATGAACCCTATTTGACTGAAATGCTTGTATTTAAATCTTTTACCTATTTTAAATGTTGCCGATTCTGAAACTGTGCTGGATCATGAGTTTTGTGAAGGTGAAAGGCAACTAGCAGAGTAGCTTCTTTATGAATATAGACAGTTTTTATGATCATGACTAGCCTTGTACAGTGATTTTCAAGTTAAAATTGTGTGTATTATATATAACAGTGAGGTTTTGATATTTGGGGCTTGGGCCATTAGAATAGTTTTATTGGGCTAGTTTTTACTCAGATCTGGCAACCTAAGTTAGCAAAGCAGTGTTAGAATACAAAGGCAACAAACCTTACGTAATGACAAACAAACAACCAATAATAGCTTAAATAGTGCTTGCCTTATTATAAAAAGTTCACATGCTTTGTCTAGTTACTGGATATATTTTCTTTTATTTTGGGCCAAACAGTGTGGAAAGCACAGTTATTGAAGCGAAGAACAGACGTATTGTTTAACCCTCATAATGCTCAAATGTAGGCCATCCTGAAAGCAAAAGCATATGGTTCATTTTGAGGAAGGTCTTGAGTATTCCCAAACTAACAGAGACAGAATGGATCATGTCAAACCCTAATGAGGTTTGGACGGATGAAAGTGGACTAACACAGGTGGCGTTTATTTATAAAAGCACTCTGGAAGAATCTGAACTTGAGATTGCATGTTAAACTCTAGAGCTTTTCAGAAATAAGCACACAATATCTGCTGAGCCAAATTCAGTAGCTACAAGCGATAAAGGAAGCGAGGAAATAGCATCCACATTTGGACTAGAGGCAATGCTAGGCAGATATGCTTTTACCTTTGAGATACGATTTTATATGCATCCGGGAGGTAGCAATTAATGTTCTCCATCTGGAAGGGGTCGGCGTCGCATATCTTGTCGTCTGTGCGGCCGTAGTTGGCGGTTTCGATCATGATGACATCACTCCCCGGGCAGCGCAGATCGATGGGGTAACCCTCACAGGACAGCTCTCTCCGCACCAGACCGAACGGCAGCGCTGCACGACTGAACGCTGGAGGAAAGATGTGTTCGGTCAGAGGATTTCAGCTTTAATGGCCCACCAACATTGAACAGAGAAAACCTAAAACAGTGCATCCTTCTGAAAGACTTTGAATGCAACCGTTTTGGAAATAACAGACACTTTTTGCAAATCTTGTATATGTTTTTAATCATGCAATGCCTTGTTTTACACTTTTTAACCACAAAAGCATTAAGTACTGGATATTACTAGTCAGCAACTGGATATTTATCAGTTAATATATATAACAAACGTATGCATGAAATAATGACTTGGTTTGGTGTCATATGTTAAATTATAAACTGCACTTTTAGTATGCATTATGTATACAGCTCTCGGATATTAATGTCATAATATGTGACCCTGGAGCACAAAACCAGTCTTAAGGTAATGTTGTATATTTGTAGAATAGCCTAAAAAACACTGTATGGGTCAAAATTGTTTATTTTGCTTTTAAGCCAAAAATCATTAGGATATTGAGTAAAGATCATGTTCCATGAAGATATTTTGTAAATTTCCTACTGTAAATATATTTAAACTTGATTTTTGATTAGTAATATGCATTGCTAAGAACGTCATTTAGTCAACTTTAAAAGGTGATTTTCTTAAAATTTTGATTTTTTTTTTTTTTTGCACCCTCAGATTCCAGATTTTCAAATAGTTGTATCTCACCCAATATTATCCTTTCCTAACAAACCATACATCAGTTGAAAGATTATTTATTCAGATGTCAGATGCTGTATAAATCTCAATTTCCAAAAATCTACCCTTATGACTTATGAGGTTTTGTGGTCCAGGGTCACATATTATTCTTAAATTGCATCAGTGTGATTTCCTGAGTCCTGCATGAAATAGATGGGTCAGCATATTTCTTTTGGTGCAGCAAATTCACAATTGACCAAATAAACATATCAACAAAAATAGATGTTTTCTGATATCTGCTATTAATGCATGTCACCAGACAAATAAATGAGCTAACATACTATGAGATATGAATATTAAAGACTGCCATGCAGAAGCTATGGTTATGACCGTATGGTTGGTCAGATTTCCCTAAGACGTAGGGAACATTGTGAAGTGTGGGAGGACAAAGTAGATGATATTACTGACCAAAACATAAAGAGGCGTTTGCTGTTGCCGTGCCATATTTCAGATATTGTTTTTCGTACAATGAGGTTTCTGGACCACATCTTTTAAAATATGCAAGCAGAGACATGTAGTTTACATTGGGACTGTCCACTAACTGTGTGCCAAATTTCATAACTTGTAACTGTATGATTCAATGAGCTTCCACAGACTTTTCCTCTCAGCTTGCAGCAACACAAACCCTCTTTTTTGGAGTTAAAAATTACTGTCAGGATTAACTAAAGACACGCAGGAATAAATAGCAATAGAAAGGCAATTATTTTAGCAGCTGATCTTATTGCATATGTTTTTGTAGGGGTTTCCCTTTCAGAAGCAAAACTTACATAGTGCATGCATTATGACAAACAGAAGTCATCTAGAGACTGTCATAAAAAAATGTGCTTCTGTGCTTGTTATAACGCATGCACTGATGTAGCTGAATTATTCTTTATTTTATAGAGACATTGAGACAGAAGATTATATTCTCAGTCACTGAGAACTGAATACGCTGCTCCAGATCCACTCCAGGATTTCTGTTTCTCACTCTCATTCAGTCTCATGCATTGCACAAACTGTGTTAAAACATGGTAAAGAGAAAACAAGTAGACTTTTGCGGTTTAATCTACATTTGCATGATTAGAAAATTGTCATTTTTTAATTGTGTAGCCCTAATTCAGGCTTTCTGCAGGTTTTATGAAGGAAGAGAGTTAAGACCTTCTTTAGACCAAGTAGCCTACACAATTTAAGGAAAAGGTTAAAAGAGAAAAATACATCAATATGGTCTCTAAGTGTAAATGTCTTGTATTTGCAATGATTCGAATCTTGAAATCACAACTTTATATAGATTGCCATACTTTTCAATTTAAAAAAAAAGTGGTTTTCTTCAGTATTTTTGTCACATTAACAAATTTAAGTTCTTGTTTTATGCATAATTTGTTCTGTTTCTCAGAAAACAAGACTTCATTTTGCTTCTCAGGTAAATGTGTCTTGATTTAAGTGAGGGGAAATACTGAGGAAGAATTAATTTTATTGGTATTCATTTATACATTTATGCATTTATGCATTTATTTATATATATTTTTTTTTGGCAATGCATGCAACATTTCATGTAATGACTATGAATTTAAGATCATTTAAGTGATCTCAATTTGTGAAAAAAAAAGCAAATTAAGACTTTCTTAAAAACTACGCTGAAAATAGATTTGATCTGTTATCTGGTTACAGAAAATACTTAATATAGAAATATAGACAAATATGCTCTAAATGGGTGACTGAGTCAATAATTATTTGCTAAATTTAAACATGGAAGGGTGATATTTTTCAAAAGTCCTTTTTTTTCTAAAAGTATTTTTTGCCATTCCGTATTACTGATTGAGAAGCATTTTCTATTGCACAATAGACACAGTGTGTTCACTAATGCAGCTATACTTTGCTTTATGAAAAACTAACATGCGCAACTGTAAATATTAGGAACACTTAAACTAGAAGAACACTGAGCATGAGGTATTTCAACTGGCAGTTTCGAGAGATTGTGTTGGTGTTTGCGTAAGATTTATCTATTTATGTGTAAGACTATGTATTTATTTATTTTGTATCCAGTATGACATGCAGAGATAACCATAAGTTGGCATTTCAAAGCAGAGTGTAAATTCTGTGATGTCTCAAGACATTGAGTTCAGACTCAAGCCGCAAGGTTTGTTTCGCAAAATGACCAGCCGACTTTTCAATATCCCTGATAGATATGATGCATTTCTGAGTGAAACGATGTGGGCAAGATTTCACTGATTCCTTTGTTAGTTTGGACGTTATCCCGCATGCATGTGTCATTTGACTGGAAGAGAACCTGACTTTATCTTGATAATGAGCTTTTGTTGTTCTTTGGAAGGACGTGCACAGATGAACAGTGCAAAGTAAACAGTTCTGTTGTCTATACTCTGCAGTCTCCAACATGTTGCTCCCCTCACTGGCTCTCTAGAGTCGATCTTTATTTCCACACACCAGCACAGTTTTTCAGACTCACCTTCTGCCAGCAGCAGTCCAGATTTACATCAAAGCTGGGAAGAGAGAGAGGAAAGCAGTAACAGTTGCCCTAAACCAGCCTGCCAAAGTGCGTGCCTCTTTATCTCACGCTTTCTTTTAACTTAACTCATGTGAAGGGGGAATCCGATGCCATACATAATACATTACACGCAATGTTCCATGCATTGCCATGGCAACAGTTCTAGCTGGATTCTAATTAGCTGTGATCCTGTTCCATTGGACTGGATTTGGAATTTTATCAGGAATTCTGGTCAGTGGCTGGAAAAGTAGTTTTCTTATGCATCTTCCTGGTGTTTGCTGTGGGCTCAAGCCAGCATAGCCAATATCGTTGCACAATATACCCCATTTTCTGCTTCTCCACAGAACTTTACTTTATTTATGCAGGTAAGACCTCTCGCAATTATTATTTTTTATTGTACGTATATTAGTTTTAGCAGTTTTTCTTATTGTCAAGACCTCTAGACAATTTTGTTTTTTTCTTTCTAACCAACTCCATCTCTGTATGCGCTCTGAGTTTATGCATTTCTGGAATGTATTTTTGTTTACTTTATTGACACATTTGCATAATTTACAACATTTCTGTGGACGGAAGTTTACAGAAATTCCCCAAAAGAAAAGCTCGAGGATTTTAAACGTTAAACGCTCGAGGGATTGACCATTTAAAACGGTGAAGAACATAAGGCAATCTATATAGTTAAAGGATCTTTATAATGATCAAATATTGTTTTTATTTTACAGTACAACTGTAAGTTACAACAGTAATATATGTATGTCTCCATTATTATAATTAGATTTTAAAACTAAAAAATAATAATAAAGACCCTAAAAGAGGTCTTAGCTAAGATGTTTTACATTTAAACATTTACACTAACAAGCAGGACATTTTTGTTTGCTTTCCAGTTTTATTACAAGTTGTAATCATTTCTCGTGGAAAGATCCCGCTCAGTGAGCATTTAGGCAGAAAAGCATTGCGTCTCCCAAGCGTGCGAGTGTGAGGGCCGCTTCCAGCAGGATTCCTGCCTGTCACCCTCCATTAATGCAAATTTGATTGGCCTTTGTGGCTTTAGGAACAGCAAACAGCTGCATGCAAATCCAACACACTCCCCCTCGACCGGCCCCCATTGTGTCCCGGACTCCACGGGGGATTTCTCAGACTGAAAAATGGGTGGAGAGGGGAAAAGGATGGTGTCATCTTTAGAAAAGTATGAGAAGTCCCACAGTAGACCCAGCAGGGACTTCTTGAGCCTACTTGTCTTTTTTGTGATTTTCTTCCCGTATTACTGGACGCCAAGTAGCTTCAGAAGAAAAGGAAAATGTGCAAACTGTTCTCAAGTGTCTATAATCCAATATACAGAGCAATGCGGGGTTTACGCTGTTCTACTGTATTTTCCAAAAGGATTTAAGATGTACTGGAAGGGGGTTAAGCTGCTTTTAAAATGCAATGTTCGCCTTTTTAAAGTTTTTTTCTTCTTCTCAGCACTTCTAAATTTCACTGTTGTTTGAGGAATTCTTACCATCAGAAAGCAACCCCTTGTCCAAAATGCACCACAAGGCAAAAACAACAGTTTACCAAACACTACACACAATGATTTTGTGGCATCATCAAAAATGGCTCTGTTTATGCGAGCATCTAAAAAAGCCCAACACAGCAACAGTGACTCACATCGAAGGCATGAGTTTGGGTCAGGACGGTCCGATTTGGGAGATGAAAACTGACATATGGCGAGTGTTTATGAAACTTGCTGGAAATGAATTAATCATTAGTTTTGCAATTTCACCAAAACTTGGATTTGCGATGCTAGCGGCATAGAAATGTTTTGACCTGTTGATCTCAGTTGAGCTGGGAAGATGCATGAGGTTCTAATTTGCATTATTTTAACATTGTTTATCACTCAAAAACATACCTACTTTTCTACAGAACTCCAAAAATTTAACTATACATACAATTCAGTACAGTTTTCAGATGAAATGAATATTAGTGTCAGTAAAACACCAACAACTTGAATTCCTTTACACACAAATTCCAGTTAAAGGAACAGATTACGGAGAAATACTATGTTATGACATTAACCCCCTTTCACCAAAGTGCAGTATTTGTAAACAAATACATTTTGTTATCTGCATCACATAGCTAGCTCCATATGGCACATGGTAAACTTGCTCATTAGCTCACCTGGTGCAGTATAGAGCGCAACAGTCAGGTTTCAGAAGTTAAAACTTTTCATTTTCTCCACTGGGAAATTAATTTTTAACATTAACTGATAAACTTTAAAAGAGGTTGTGAATTGATTGCATTTGCTTTCGTTGAACCCATCTGATCGCATTAATATCTTTTTTTATGATTGTATTTAATACTGGGATTTATGGTGAAAAACTACATTACCCATGATGCTGTACAGAAAATTCCACCAATCAGAGTCTCACAGTGAGTGAGTGTGCCAAAAGAGATCTTTAGCTCCGCCCACTCCGACAAAGTAGAGCAGATGACAAATGAGTCAGTCGCAAAACATGCAAGAAGCAACAAAATAATTTTGCTATATATATATATATATATATATATATATATATATACATGTTTGTGTGTGTGTGTGTGTGTGTGTGTGTGTGTGTGTGTGTGTGAGAAATATCCTATTCAGGACAGTACTAATTAAAAAGTACAATTTTGTTTAATCCCTCTTATTTTTGGTCAAATGTTTAACATTTGGTTGATTCTGCAAGAAGTACAATACAAAGTACAATGTGTGCACCAAAAATAAGTGCAGTAGTAGTGAGCTACTAAGGAACCGAGGGGGCAAAACGAAATCCTGACAGACAAAACCAGGTTCCAGACTGTGACTAATCCACACCAGACCTGAAACACACTGATTACAGATATGAAGAAATATGCGAGTATGAAAAAACAGTCTGGAACCTGTTTGACAAAAGGCATCTTTATCATTGAGGATACACACAACTATGATGAATTTTTTTTTTTGATAGACTATATTTAAAATTATCAACAAATGAGTACAATACTCTGGTATAATTACTATCATTCATTAATTATTATAATTTTTTTAGATATGTAAATGAATGTCAATTGTTACGGAGTGCATCTGTAATGTTTATGGTCAATTCCCATAGAATACACAACATTAAGATGGGTATCCCTACGGTTTACACAGATATATGTGTGTGTTTTCTTGCAGGGAATGTTAAATATAATAATCTGGGATTTTTTTGTGAATATGTCTAACTTTGCAAATGCATTTTAATTATTTTTTTATGTATGTATATAAATGCATCACCTTCAGTTTTGTTTTGTTTCTGGCAAGAAAGGTGCTCGTTTAAACCTGAGGTTTTGTCAGAGTGTTGTCTCTCACACCAAAACATCTCAAGAGGTTTAAATGCTTTAAACGAAGAGGAAAATCCTGTTGATTTCCTATAATAGACAGTTTATCACTGACTTTCAGAGTTTATTACAGGCTTTCAAGTCTGCATGTTTTTTGGTGTCACTCAGATGGTTTGGCAGTAGGGGAACTACTTTCATTGGTTGGAAGAAATAATTGGTCAAATTGTGCCTTTAACACTAAGTGTGATTAATTGGTGCAAATGTATGCTGCAATGATGTTCTTGAATCGAAACAATAATTCCCTATAGAGCTATTCACATTGTGCGCGATCAATCACGATGCAACAAAGCAAGTTTTTTTTTTCCCAACCAGTGTGTCAATGAAAGGATCTGTGCAATCATATTGTGATTTAGATCTCATTCCCTGAGGTGCTGCTTTTGCACAGAAAGCGGTTTTGCAAACTAGTGCAAACTGTGATTGGACACATTGCGTATTACTGCAAAAAACGCATTGTAAAGAGAAACCACTGATGCGCCACAGAGCATGAACACAAGTAAATGTTAAGGTGTTCACCAAATCGGTTTTGCCAATATCCAATTTTTGTAGCCTCAACTGAGTGTGTTTTTTCTTTAGTTTTGAGGCTTAGCACCAATTTGTGTTTCTTACCACCAACATTTAAATGTTTCTTCTTCTCAGTGTTCAAAAACGATAGGCCGATCTCCTGAACAGTTCAAGTGTAAAATACATTTTCAGTCACACAGGCATGTATAAGGCAAAAACAATCAATCGTTTTCATGTTCAATGTGAAAGCATGATCCGTTTGTGATTCACTTCACTTTATTGAATTGCACTCAGTGTGAAAGAGTCTTTATATTGTAATCTTCTGCTATTTTGTTTAACTGTTGATTTGTCATTATATGTACACATTGCTTTCACTTTTTTTGCCTATCCGTCGTCTATTTTGAGATGTTCTAGATTATCGATTAAACCTGTTGATTATGACTGTGGCCTGTGTTGCTACTGCAGTCATTATGCATGTGTTAAAATGATTTTAACTTGCACACCATACTGGGTTCATTTTAACCCAGCAGCTATAGTTGATTTAACACACACCAGCATTGGGTTGACCTAAACCGTGTTGTTTTTAACCTAGCATTGGTTGTGCATTTGCAGATTGTTTTTTGCGAGCATGAATTAGGTTATGAGATGTGAAGGACAACACGGAGGTGAATGAACAGCGCTGAAACTCATTTTTTCCGCTGTTATCTGACCTCATGCATAATGCAGTGCAGTGATTAGATGCAAATGAATAACGTGAAGAAACTCTTTATGCATATGCTTCTCAAGCTTGGGTTTTTATCTGAAAACAGTGGTAGTTTAAAACGGTTAAGATTTAGCATTGAAAAAATAAGATTTGTAACAAAAACTTGAAATCTAAGAAAGCACTTTTATTTACATTTCCCTTTTTTCCTGATTCAATCGAAAATAGTTTTGTCCTGATATCGGTTGTTACACTGTTGTTAAACAAGCTAGGCACTCGATGATCTAAGACACTTCAAGCAATTTGCTCTTTTCTCTTAAGTGTGTCCTTTCAGAAGCCAATGTCTACAGAGTCATTTATCGTTTGGCTTTTCATATTGGAATATAAAAATATGGCAGGCCTCTTTTCAAGACTGCCAGAGAAGGACCGCATGCTGTGCGCAAGGAATCAGGCCACAGACACCAGGAAAGGATTTTGCTGAAGCTTACAGTGATATAATACACTGTCCAGGGAGGAGCTCGTGTACGGTTTGAGGTCCAGCCGTGGTTAGCTGGAATTCAGCTCCTGATATTTCCCTCGGTCCGTCATGTACACCAATAAAAACAGACCAACACTGGCCTCACAATCTCAAATGAAGATTCATACAGCCAAAAATCATCTGAAACAAATCTCTGCTTCCATGGACAGAATTACACTAAAAAAATAAATAATAATAAATAAATCAGTCAAGTTTCAAAAAGTGAGTTTTACAAAAATAATAATAATAATTTAAAATTCAAATTTAAATTGAAATGCAAAATGTGATGCTTAATTTTATGCTTAATTCAATGCGTAATGTAATTAGTAAATTTTGCCAATAATTTCGAGTTACTTTTTTTTATATACAGTTTGTGTGTGTGTGTGTGTGTGTGTGTGTGTGTGTGTGTGTGTGTGTACTGCTCTGAAATTATTATCTTTAATAATCACTTCATATTGAGTTGATCAATGCTCACTAGGGTTGCAAAAATGTGAAAAATGTCCAGTAAATTTGGGAAACTTTCCAGGATTTTTGGAAATATACCAGGGATTTTTGCTAATTTTTTGGAAATTGACCAGAAATACATCTCTTTGCAACCCTAATGCTCACATAAAAATATTAATACTAATAGTTTTAAATTACAGGTCTTAATTAGCATTAAAATCAAAACATAAATATTTAAATTTACATAAACTTTACATTTGTAAAGTTTATGTAAATTAAAAACTTATAAAAGTGAGAATGTTCTGTAAAAGTCAATAAACGATCAACAAAAGAACTAGGTTAATCATTTGCACTTTATACCTATTCAATATTAAAATTATGGTTTTCAAAATGCTGAATGGCTAGAATTACTTATTTAATCCTCAGAAATTGAAAAAATGACATTTAATAAAAATCTATTCAGTTGTAGCATCTGTATTAGTATTGATAAATACTTGATTACTGTGAAAGGATTACTTGAATACTATTCAATGGCTATGATTAATCACAAATAATCCTGATTAATGTCTTATAATAATAGGCCAAATGACCTTTTGGCCACCTGCATCACACCAATGACAGGTAAAGTGGGTTTTTCCAGCAGAGGGCTGGATCATAATGAAGCATATACTCATAATCCTCAAAGGATTACAGCAGTAATCTATAATAAGGCTCATCATAACACAGAGGAAGAATTTACAATTATTGGACGTGTTCCAGGAAATGAGATGGCTTTAAAACTAATTGTTCAGGCTTACTGTAACGATATGGAACGCTGTCTGACTTTGTAGAAAGTCGACTTAAAAGTGACAGTTTTAGCCTTCACTGGCAGTAACTTTGTGTCTTTCCACTCAAAACCCAATCTGTTCACTAGTGCTCTCTCTCTGCTACTGACAACCGGCTTAGATACACATTTCCCAGCTCTACTGACTGAAATTCCATTCTGCAGAATTAGATCAAATACATAAATAAAAACACAGTAGGTTAACCCAAAAGACATTTCTAAAAAACTGCATTTTCAACCTGGAAATTTCAGAAGCTTTCCACATTTTTTTGAAAGCCTTTAGAAAAGTTGGTAGAAAAAAAACAAAATCCCACCACTTTGCAATCCTGGCTGAGATCCTTTTTTTTTTTTTTGCTAAAGATACTAGTATGAATAGTAAATGTATAGCTATGTCCACCCTCTGCAGATGAATTCGGTAATTCATGTGAGTGATAAACAGAATTAGGGACTTGAAAGTGACAGGGAAAGAGGTACAAATCTTTTGACTATTTTGCACATTTTGAGACACAGGTCTCTCTCTTTACAGTTGGGAAAATAGCAAAGTAAAATTTAGTTAAGAATTTATTTATAAATTATGGATGTCATGAATCTTTGATCGGTAAACATATATATTTTAAAAAAAGTGAATACCAAATGTGATGTTTTGGAGCTTGGTTATATGGTTATGTAAATGGGTTTATTTATTTTATTTAAGGCACATGCAGGATGTTTTAATGGTACGGAGATCTCTTACATATAAAACAACCTGGGAAATATGATTTCTCATGTCATGACCCTTTTAGATTACTCTTTACTGTAGTAAAATGCTGTGGTGCCATTCTGTCAACAGATAAATCAAACACAAACTCAACTGAGGTTAATGGTGTTTTTTTTTTTCAAACATCTCATATTTCCAGAAGTCATTCAGAAACTCAAAAGAAATATGCGTCTCGCTGCTAGAAGATGAAAACAAACATTGATGTACAAAGAGCCGAGTGCAGATCCAAACCTCCCAATTCCCAAAGTTATAAAAGATAAACCAAAATCAAAACATAAAAATTGATTAAGTGTCAGCTGATCAAAGCGGCACATTGTAGGAAAAGTTCTTCTAAACTCATCTTGGAGGGGGAAAAAAAACTCCTCCAATTGCCAAAAGAAGTAATAGTAGTTAGAACGAGTCTTTAGGAGAGTTCACTCTTAAGACAAGGCTTTTCTGGAGAATCAATGTAAATTAATGAACTAGAACATACTGTACATTAAAATCCAGATCATATAAGCAGATACATGTGGTTTTGGCCAGCGTTTGTGGCTGGAGAAATGCAGATTAGATATGAGCTAGCAAAGGCTAAAACAAAACAGAAGACAAGTGCAGCATGATACAGTTTCACACACAGATCAGACATTGGGACTTTGAGAAATGTCACTTCATTGGACAATACATGCAACCCGTACTCTCTCAAATCAGCAAATCCAGTGAATTATCTCAACTGCAGGCCTAACATCTTCACAGACTGCATTCTGCCATTTTCATTTTTGGTTTGGTAGGTTTATTCATGATGTAGTAGAGCAAAACAGAGTAAGAACAGGAAATGGCAACTTAAAATAAAATATAATAAAACATAAAATAAAGTAAAATGTTGTAATTCCCTGCTATACAGTAGGGTCGTATATATGTCCGAATTCACAGTATTCATAAACAGTAGGCTATCCAACTAATTCCCAGATGATACTGAAGAGTGCATCCAAAGGACACTTCCCAATCCCATGAGGCCATGGGAGAGGATTTCTGAATGACTGGCAGATCACATGACTATGACATTCATCCGATTACATTCATACCACATAATGTGAAATAACTATTTATTCAAAAGAAGCAACTATTCCTAGAGTATGCACATGTTGTGATGTGTTTGGAGTGATTTTATTTATTTTTATTCAATTCTGCAGAGCAAAAACACCTTTCTTTATAAACTTTTATCTTTTTTTTTCGATTTAAAGCTAGCTACTGAGGTAATAATAACTGTTCTTACCCCTCATGGAAAACACATTTTTGTTGCATTTATTTTCTCTCTTTTATGACTTGACATGAAATATGATTTGACCTACACTGCAAAATGAATAATTAAGGATCCACGAGAGTGCAGATCTCTGGCGTTTTGAGTATTGAGAGAAGTCTGGCTAACTTAACTCTGATCGCCATTACAGGTCATGCGCTCAACAGACATGTCTACGATTTCACAATCGGCTTTGTGGAAGAACACAGAATCAAGGCAGAAAAAAATCAAATTTGCAAACTAAAACCAAACACAAAAACATTTCAAACAGTTATTGATCTGAACTGACATGAGCTGAATAATCACACCACTTCTTTACAGCACAATCTGAAGCGTCTCCATGAACATACTGCGCTGGAAAGTGTTGCACATTCACTAAATACACTCTCTAAACATATCACTTTATGATTTTAGCAGGCTATAGCATCTGTAGAGATGGTCTTACCTTCTGAAGATTGTAGAAAAATCACAGTTAACACAAGTCCATGCACCAAGGGACATTTCCACAGTGAAGTAGCCATTTTGGTTATTCAAGAGCGTCTCCAGATGCCAGACAATAGTTCAGATTGAAAAGAGGATCTTGAGCATCAGCAATCTGCTGTTCTCCACCTTTCACCATTCATGCTCTATCTGAAATCACATTAAAGACAAAATAATTAACAATGTGAATTGGGATCGCCAAAACAGAAATCATATCACATAAACATCAAGCTTAAAACACTCTTCGTCTGTAATCGGATTGATGTGTTCATAAAGGGAACGATGGCTCATTTGGACTGAAAAGACCACAATCGATCCGATTGGTGGAGGAGGAGGCGTAGATCTGAAATAATCCAATCAGAAGGAAAAAAGAATCTGTCTATCTTCTCAATCCTATGCACAGATGAAATCTCTCATTCTGAAATCACATGGGTCATTCTGTGTGAACTCAACCAGAGGTCCCCGGATCAAATTTTTGATTTTGTCAATATTTTCTGAAGAAAGATAAACATGTATAGTAATGAAAGCCAACATATTAAATGTCGTGGATGTATATTTACTGAGCAATCCACTATTTTGTAGAGCGGGGTCAAAATGGCAGTTTTCACCTGAGATTCAGAGCCAAATTACAGGGGGGTAAAAATGACTTCAGAAAGATGGCAGCATCACAATGTTATCTCTACAGAGATTAGTTAGTACAATCTGTTGACTTTAGCCATCTTTGTTGCATTATCTGTCAATGGTGACCGTTCAAAAATGGGGAAAAGCACTTTTCAAACTGTTTTCCTCCAAAGTTTGGATGTCTGTAACTCAAGTAGTATTAAAGATATCTTAATGCCCTTTCAGGTGTTGCGTCTTAACAAACATTTATTTTGGCATCTTCATTTTTAAGGCCCTATATCGTTCGGTTCCAGAGATATTGGAATTTCAATATGGCTCCAGGAGTAAACTGTTAAATTGTACACGTTTTCAGTGGTCAAAAACCAAAGGTTGTTCACTTTGCACACAGAGGATACTTATTTCGTTTATAAAGAAATGTATGAGGAACAAATGTTTGGAAATCAGAAATGTATCTTGTTTCCTTCAATCAAAACAACTGCATGGGACGTACCTGTCCGAGTGCCATAAATATTATTTTTCCAAAGTTTGCGTGCATTTAACTAAAAAAGAATTAGACTTTGGTTGCTATTTGCTAACAAACTTTTCTTTCTGAATCATAATTTTCAAGGCCATATTTCATTCAGTAACAGCGATACAGGGATATCAGTGCAGCTCCATATTCAGATTGTTGAATAACACCCATTTTCAGCCACCGAAAACCAAATGTTGGACATCGCATACAGCTGATGGTTATTATATTTAAAGGGGAATATCTGAAAAATATGATCTAGTTTCTCTCTATCAAAACAACTGCATAGAATTTGAAGGTCCCGCCACTTTGTTTACACACTTAATTTGGTAACAGTTTATCTTGATAGATCACTTAAGTCATTCTAGTAGATAAGTATTCAACGTATTCTACTAACACTAACCACATCTTAACAGTCTACTAATACTCTAATGAGAGTTAGATGACATGTAGCTGCAAAGTTACTTCCACAGTGAAGGATTCAGCCAGTGTAATTATGCTTTCCAAGTCTATCACGCAACCTGCTGCAGAGAGGAGACGGCACGAAGCTAATCATAACCACCAAACGTATCCGAGCGCGATTTGAAGTCTACCCAGAATACTCTGTTTTAGATCAAACATCTTGAACAGTTAAACAGCCTCCGCATTATAAACTGCACTGACACGAAGAGCTTACACTGATGCCACGACTCGCCTATCAAACTACAAATCAAATAACCATTACTAAAAATGAGCACGGTTTAGTTTTATACCAAATCTAAAAAGAGAATCTATTAGACTCGTATTTTATCAGGACTGTGGCTGTCACAAGCTGCCGAATGCAGCTTTGCCCGGCTGTAAATGTAAAAGAAATGCTGATACTTTAAAAATAGAGATAAGCTCTCGATGTCCCACCCTGACTTCATGCTTCAATCAGAATTACATTAACACATCAAGGAAAACTGTGTGTTCACGAGTGAGCAGTAGATGACTGCAAAGATAAATCTACTTGTAAAAACTGAGCATATGAGCAAAATGAAATATCCAACATCAGTGATACAGAAAAACATCATTACCAGCCAAAAAACGATATGGTTTACAGAAATAAATCTTGCCAACCTTATCAAATCACCTTGTCAACCGATACAACACGGGCAAACAAATCCAAAAATAATGGAACACAAACTTGTTTTACTTTGCTCAAGATGAAAGCACCCATCTCATATCAAGCCATCTCATACCAAAATGTTTCTGAACTTCAGCTGAGTGTGAGAAAGGCTTGGAGAGTGTAAATCAATCTCAATTACAAGCCAGAAAGTGCTGCTTGTCTGTGCAAAACTCTCAGCCAAAACAACTAGGTAGCTTTGACTCCGGAGAAAAGACTGTTTTACAGAAACACCCTAATGCAGAATCATATCAGATCAATGCGATTTCAGTTAGGATCCATCCAAATTTGGAATATACTATTTTAAAATGGTATTAAAAGAAGCATTTTGTGCAAAAGGCTAAATCTATTTCTTGAAAAATACAATAGAAACTAACATTGTGAAATACCATTTTATCAATTCAAAATATGCCTTTTCTATTGAATATATATTGTAAACAGTAATTGTAAATGCTCCGCTCTATTTTCAGCATCATTTCTCCAGTCTTCAGTGTCACGTGATCTCCAGAAATCATTCTAAGAAACATTTCAGATTATTATTATTAATTTTGAACAGCTGTGCTTCCGAATCGTTTTGTGCAAAGTGTTGAGGATGCATTAAATTGAAATAAAGTGTCAGTAAAGATATTTATAATGTTAGATTTCAAAGAAATGCTGTTCCTTTGAACTTTCAATTCATCAAAGTATCCTGAAAAAAAAGTTAAAGTATCCACAAAAATATTAAGCAGCGAAAACGGATTTGAAAATGGATTATAATTAAAAACATTATTAATTGAGTGTCAATAATAATTACAGAGATTTCTGAAGGATCTGGAGTAATGATAGCTTTAAATCAAAATGAATAACAAATCAAAAAAATATGTTATTTTTAATTGTAATAATATTTCACTATATTATTACTTTTACTGTGTTTTTGAGCTAAAAATGCAACTTCGGTGAGCAGAAGAGACTTGGTCAATCTTTAAATGTAGCATTTTTTGCCATTGCATTGATTCTAACTGCAGGCTTCAAAAAAGTCTGCAACATTCATAATACGATCTTTGTTTTCTAGGATACACTGGATTTCTGGACCTCGGAGTTGCTTTGACATCTCTATTCTAGCTTTAAATTCCACTGTGTTTATGAAGATTACAGACAGATCTCTCATATCCCTCGGCTCACCCTGAGGTACATCATAATTACTGTGGCAACAGGTTCAGTTGATAAACTACTAGAATCACCTCTCTTTTGTGTGTGTTTGCATTTTCCTGTTATCTCACGGGAACAAACACATTCAGACTCTTTGCCCGCATTGGCAGAAGGCAATATCTGAGACCTCCGGGAGCCCGAGCTCATTATAACACAATGCCAAACACTGAAGACAGATGACATGTCAAGCTCACTTTGTTCACAAATTCATTCCCACTGACGTGCGCATGTGCACAAACACACAAACGCCCACCCGAAAGCTAAATAATACTTTCATCTTCCTCGATGCACTGGCTCAGCGTTTACAGCACAGGTAGGGAATCCTGTGCACTTTGAAGTGCGCCTCATCAAAGCGCCCTTATCATCAAGTGCACTGATTATTTCATAATGAACCCAAATATAAACACTGTGCTATTTTCACAACTCTATGGATGACAGAAAAAGTTTGAGCAAAATTAATTATGTTTCATAACAGGAATTGTTCTTGCAGATGCATTTAACATTGGTGCAGAGCAAAAATAATACTGTGCAATGTCAATTTTGGCATGCAGAAGGAGTGTTGTTTTAGAAATCAAACACTTGTGCTTCACTAAACACGGTTATTGGTAAATAATTAGCAAGGGCACATTGAGCACTGAATAACAACCCTGCAAATTCTGAAGCACCCAGAGAATTAAAGAGATGCTCCAGCCAAAAATTAATTCTCTCGTCATTTAATCACCCTTGTGCATCCCAAAATAATGATTTCTTTTTCCTCGGTTGAACACAAACTGAGATTTAAACTGATCTCGGTCAGTCCCTATAATGCAAGTGCACTGGTTCCTCAAAGTTGACGCTTTAAAAACACACAACAGTAATCCATATGACCCCAGTCGATGAATCTGTGTCTTCTGAAGCAAAACTCTTTAAACTAGAAACCATCACTGTATCTATGTATCTAGGGCTGCACAGTGACTCTTATTTTCATCACGATCATGACTTCTGCTGCTTTTATTTATTAAGCATAATTGTCTGCATTTCATTTTAATGTGGTCATTTAATGTGGTATAACAAGGTTTTGTGGTTGCGGTTGCCAGATGTCAACAGTTTATCCCCCTTCAGAGCTTTTCTCTTGAATAGACACATTTTGCGTCCAGTGGTTTACTTAATCTTTCCAACCTGACATCCATACACATGCTCTCTCTACATTACCTAAAAAGCACGTCTCTACGGAGATATTCTGCTTCACGCGGCTGTTTTTACCGTTTCTGCATGCTTATCTGAAAGAGAGATCATTCTAAAATGAAAATAATTGTGATTTCTTTTCTTTTTAAGAACAATCAATAACATTTTTGAAGACGGGGATCATGTGGATTCCCATCTTGTTCGTTTTGTGTGGTTTTTCTCGGGAGATGACTTACAAATTGTAATCCGTTACTGATTCCAGATTCAATGACAAAAAATGTAGTTAGCAACAATCCATTATATTACACAATTCAGACAACATTGTGAAATACCTTTGGCCTAACTTGTTTATCACATTGATTTAAATAGAATAACATCGTACCATATTGATATAAAAATACAAAGAGAAAGAAAATGCATTCCTTACATTGTTCACAATTGTGAATTTTAAGTGCAATATATCAAAGTTTCCCAAACTGCATGGGGTTAGTGAAGGAACAGCGGGGAGTTTATGATTTTAATGAAAGGCTAATAAAAATGAATTAAATCTTACAGATGTTACATTCAAATAAATATGTTTGCAATTCAAACAATCAAAATCTGAATTATTACCTGCATGCCATGTGATCATTATCTTGTAATCAATAAAAAGGTAACTGTAACTAATCGAAGTAATCCAGATTACATGTCCTCAGTTACTGCACTCACAGAGATGGATCGAGAATTCCTTTGTATGTGGAGTGTCCCTTTAAGGATGAATATTTGTCACCAGTCACTAATAAGTTTAATTAGACGAATCAAGCCTAATCATATAAAGTTAATCAGCCTTATCTCTTACTGTGAATTCATGTGGGAAACCGCTTAATGCACTGCATTATGGGATTATGATTCCAGATATCCTGAAATAAGAGCAAATCCACAAGTGGGAAGCGTTTTAGGGAGTAACCTGCTGAGACTGAAGACGCTGAAGCTGGCGCTCTCTCAACATGCTTTATTCCTCTCAAACGTCTGCAGGCTTAAATCACAGGAGCCCAGCGTTATCATCCCCATAAACACCTTTCTGTTTGGCAGATTTGTTCGGACTAGAAATAAAAGGATCAAATGATTGGCTTTAGAGAGCTTTGCACCATTCCTGACTGAGGCCTGCTTCTTTTGCATGAAGGAGAGATGTGTAATAACAGAAACATGCACGGTGAGACAATATCAAGCATTGGGAGTCAAAATACTGACATCTTTTAACATTATTTTTTGCAATGGTTCTAGGAAAACTCAGGATCAAATACGACTAGCCATGAGATCCATTTTCCATTTGAAAATTAATAATAAACTTATTAAAGAACTTTAATGGTTAAAATGCATTTTAGTAATCAAAAAGCACTTCTATACATTAACAAAAATGTATTTAAAGCTTAACAAAGTGTCTAAATTCTGCGTAATGGTTTAATTCAATTCTAACAAATTCTCCAAACAGCATGTCTAATCATCTGAAGCTTTAAAACTCTAACAACTTAATAGTTTATTGCTTTTTTATAATAATATTAGGGCGCTATGAAATAGGTTTTTATTTAATTTTTGAAATTCTGTTGTGTGCTTCAATCTTTCTGGATTTATGATTATTTGGATAAAAATACTCAAAAAGGCGGCGCATGCAAAATAATTTACTCTTGAAAATGCAATCAAATGAAAATGAATTTACTGTTAAAATCAGTTGTTAATTTATTATTGTACGTTGTGCTGTACTATAGTAATCATTTCTGTCATAACATAAATTAAACTGATCTTTTGTTTTGATTGGTTATCTGGTTTTTGATTAAGTGCACCGACCTTTTGATTTATTCTTTCAAAATTTGCCAAGTTTCAAGACGTTCAGCATTATACAGTAAATTGTGCTGATTCTGTCTGTGTTTTCCAGGCTCCATAAATTGAAGCGCTGGGGGAACCGTCAGCCAGACTTGAGATCAGATATGGCTGTGTTTGTGAGTGTGACATTCATCCCAGAGCTTCCTGTCTCAGAGACCAGCGAAAGAATGCCTGAGAGTTTCTAAGACAGGGAGGAACTGAATGAACGGGGAAGAAAAGAATGGAAAAGCCAAAGAAAAGGATGGGCGGGTCAACCAGGAAGATTGACAACTAGTGAGTGTCGCTTGACCTCTCAGGGTTCGTCTCCAAGTATTCTTGACGGGCTTAAAGAAGCACAACATAAAAGAGCTGGAATGTTAATTTATTTTCAATTGCCACGACCAAGATGGGAGAAAATAAAGAACGCACACATGCATGCATAGCAAGCAGAACGGGCACAAATGAGATGTAAAGCTGCGTCCAAAATTGAGCTCAAACGCAGCTAATTGAAGACGTGAAGCAGTATTTTTAATTCGTTTTCAAACAAGGAATTATAAAAGTGTCAAAAAGTAACCCAACTGCCAGAAGATTGACACGATAACTTCACATTTGAGACAACACAGATTCTGCTCAAGAGGCCAATGTGAGAAATATGTTTGAAATCTCTTTCTCCATCAATCATGGATTTCTAAAATTAGTACAACGAATCCAGTGTGTTCAACGCATTAGGGTCTAAAGACGTAGACAGCTTTATTTTGGCTTGCTTTTTTGCCTGTGGTTAATTTTATCTGTACAATCTCATCGTTTTGCTTTATTTTAGAAATAAAGGTTTATACATTTAACCATTTAAGATATAACCAGGATTTTGTTTTTGCAGCTTTATAGGAAAGGGCATGATAGCATAGATTAAATATCAGTCGGACATCATGTTTATGTTGTCAGCTATCCAGAATTAATAAGCAAGAAAGATTAGTGGATGCAGACAATAAATAAAGTATTGATCTGCAGGTAAGAAAATACTTTATTACAAAAACTTGTCCTACACGGTCAGAAAAGGATGTACAAAAGCTGTCATGGGTGATATCCTTTCAAAGTGTACCATTTAGATACTAATGTGCATTTTTGGGGGGGCAAATACTTTTGCAAAAAAAAAAAAAACACTGAAATGACAGCTTTTGTAGATTTTTCTTCAAGTGCACTATTAAAAATTGACATATATGGCCTACTATTATTTACACAAATACCAAACTTACTGATAGTGTGCAAACAAATAAAAATAATCAAATATATTGTCGATAAGAGAAAAGTTAAGCATGCAATTACTACACAAACATATAAAATAAATGGGGCAAAATGTGTTGAAATTTTCCTTAAAATGCACAAAAACATAATGGTTCACAATCATTTGAAACTGCTGTAGGGAAATGTTGTGTAAATGTAATTTATAGATTTTATCTAGTGATACACAACATTATCCACATTCAATAGAGATCCTTTACACAGCAGATGATATGAACAATCTGACCTAAACATGAAATAATCCACACTAAAATTCAGCATAAGCAGCATCATCATAAAGTCCGGACCTTTGATCATTTTTTATCAGATGTTATTTGATCATGTGTTGTTGTTATTTAGTAAAAAAAGAACCTGGTTCATGGCATTAATTTACCTTACCACAGTTAACAATGCTAATACTGGGATTAAAAGGCAATGAAAGGAAGAAAATAAATGTATAAATAAATCCCCTCCCAAAAACCCAGCTGCTGAGATCTGAGTGAGGACCGTGGAAGAGAAATGTGAGATTGCATGCGCAGTCCAGTGGAATAACTCATGAAATATTGCTTGATTCGTGGGAAACTGTGTAAGCAGATCGCAAACAGAACACAAAGCCGACTTAATCCAAATTTATGAGCTCACCTGTCTTATTCAGCACAAATTCAACGGCGTTCACACTAGTGATATACCATTTGGATTCTAACTCTATTATTTATTTTGCATGGCGTTAAGTCTGGAAGGACACATTATTCAACCCTGATCTGATGTGTCCAATCCGCTTTAGACACTTCTTACACTGGCCCTTTAAATTAACTCCTACTCATCCATCAGCCATACATTATGAATTAATGATAATAACCTAAGTAATGTTTCCAATTGTAATAATCCACTTTATTTACATTTGTGTGCAACTATGGAATCCATATACTACAACATGTGTTGGTCTTGGCGATATATTGAGGTTTTACGAAGCAAATCAATCAGTCTGTGCAAGAAACTGCACATTATTTCCTCACAGGGAAATCTGATTCTTCTCCACAAACTGGTTCTTTTAGACTCTCTGTTTTAATAAATTGGTTCAATTCTCTAGCTCACTCGCATAATCATGCAATGATGTAATGTATACACAATTATATTTTTTTAAGCACTCGATAATGACGACAAATGTGGATGTTTTACATGTCTAAAAGCATATCAATGATTTCAGATGGAGCAGCATTTACCACACAGAGCCGTAGTTAGACAAGCTAGGTAAAAATAAAAAATTAAATCGCAGACGATATAGTCGCGCATTTATGAAATCTAGGAAATCGTTCGCGATAATTACAGCTGTGTGCATAGCTTCTCAGTGAACTAATGCCGCTCCATCTGAAATAATACATTTAATAACATGTTTTTACTCCAAACTCACTTCATGACATTAGTCGAGTCAAATCCTTCTGTGAAATGTGGCTTCTTTTACACAGAATAATGTACGCAACATATTTCACGGTATTCCAAGCAGTGATTAAAGACATTGCATTATTATATACTTTATTATAATGAAAATCATAATAAGAAAAACTCAGACAAACCATACATTGTCATAGTGGTGTGTGTATTAGTCACGTTTAATCAGTTAAATTATTAAAAATCTTCTGTTTATTCAGTAAGCGCTATAGGGATTTCCTGGATTTCTTCTGCGGGGTGTGTTTGGAGTTTCTCTGGCCTTCGGATGGAGATTTACTACTGATCACAGAACCGTGTTTATGACAAGATGTGCATGACAATCGCAGCTTTTGCCTAATCGCGATTGCAATTTATTGCGCAGTATATTAGCACCTCGGCTGTAAAAGATGTTCAGTTTCTTTCACAGACTGATTGTTTCGCTTCATAAGACCTCAATATATTGTCAAGAGTCATGAGTATTCATTTTGTGTCTTTCTTTGACTCTAAAAGTGACAGTAACCACTGACTTGCATTTTATGAACCACCAAGGATCACAGTTTCAGCTAAAAAACGTCTTTATTGTTCTACTGAAGAAAAAATGTAATCTATCCTTTAACAAACTCAGATTAATAAATGCTTCTAAAGCTGGTCATTCATGTTAACAAATGAAACCTCTTTGTAAAGTGTTACCAACATTTAGATCTTTAATAAGCAAGTAAATAAGCAATGCATTACATTTCACATAAATACTGAAGACACTACTCCTTTAAATGTACTTCAGTTAATTTGCTCTTTTTTCCTTTTAATAATATTCAGTTCATGAATGCCAAAGAAAAGCATAGCAAAAGTGCGGCCACTACAGCTTCATTGGATTTATATCTATTGAACTGTGATTCAAAAAGAAAGAAACTAACGTTTTCATGATAAATGGACAAAAGAAAAGCCTCTGCTGGATGTCAAGACTCGAATTCATTTTCTGCTCTTTTCCCTCTTCTGTCCCCCAGAACACAATTCCTTCTGGTGTCTGCGCAGATTCCCTGAGTTACCGCAGAGAGGATCCCAGGCAAAAACAAATCATTCAATATCTCACACTCATTAGTGGCATTAACTAAAATAATTATTTGGTTGTTAGCATAGCTCAGGAAAAGAGTGGTATAACAGACTGCAGATGAGTAAGACAAGATGGGAA
This sequence comes from Carassius gibelio, assembly GCF_023724105.1. NCBI lineage: Eukaryota > Metazoa > Chordata > Actinopteri > Cypriniformes > Cyprinidae > Carassius > Carassius gibelio. The sequence continues at coordinate 2,837,449 of NC_068397.1, forward strand.
CAAGATTTGTTTTTGTTTTGAAAAAAAAAAACATATGAAAGGAAGCAATCAGTTCAAGTCATTATTAGACTTTAGAGCCGATCCAGGCAATTGTATTTTAATTCGGTCAAAAAGGCTACATTTATGACCAAAAATACAGGAAAAATTGTGAAATATTATTATGATGTAAAATAAACATTTTCTATTTTAATATACATTAAAATCTAATTTATTATTATTTAACATTACTTATTACCTTTACTTTATAATACAATGTGCCGTCTATAATCATAATCCAATGCTTGTTTTTCAGTTCCGAGTATGCTAAATGTTTCTGTATACAACCACAAGCATGAAACAAATGTCTGTCTGCAATGCAACTAAACTCAATGTACTATTTTTATGACTTTCACCATTAGCAAATAGCTCAAAGCTTTGAGCACTCTTAACAGCTCATGATTTCCATAATTAAAACCCAGAGCAATCAGCAATCATGCTCTCGCTCGCCTCGGTGATCAACACACGCGCTTTAGCATCGCATCTACAGCAGGACGGTCATGCCTCTTTATTCACACGCCTGTTCGAAATGGAACGAATCCGAGCCAATCAAGAGGGAGGGAATGAATTAAACAGCACAGCCGTCTGGCTTTCTGCACCTCTTCATGTTCATATACATGAAGAAATAGAGGGCACCTTTGATTTCTGCATCAATTTAGGGCAATGGAAGAGCATGAGAGGCAAATAAATATCTGCTTAAAAAATAAGTCACAATTAAAATATAAAAAGCAGCCAGTTTAGATCTACACTCTCAGAAAAAGAGGTACAAAAGCTGTCACTTTTTTTTAACCTCTAAAGGGTGTACATCAGTACAATAAAATTACATATTACTACAGTTTGAAAGGGTATCATCACAGTGACAGCTTTGATAGAGAACAATAATTACCATGCACAGACGTTGCAAAACACATCTTTTTAAAGGTTTTTTAATTTGATTTTTTTTGCATGGCCTAGCTGCATGTTTTTTTGTTTTTGTTTTTTGTTAGCCATTTAACAATGATTCATAACCGTTTGGCACAGCACTTCAGAAAACTGTCATAAAATAATGCAGCCAGTGCGACTACATATGTCCTTTCTACTTAGAGCTGCGATAAACCATATCAAGATCACAGTAAAACTTGATGTGGATAACTATGATAAGCTCTAGACATTTTTACTGCATGCTCTTTGAGTCTCTGTGTGAATGATTGCCACAGAAATGAAATGCCAAAATAAAAGTTTAGTTTAACTTGAAGAAATTATGACAGAAATATATTACTTCTGTAAACTAAAAAAATACAAATAAATATATATTTTAAAGGAATGTCATGCAAATATTTTTCATCCATGTTTTGATATAGCTGTTTTACAGCATCTTATTTGACCAAAAAAAAAAAACTATTAAAAGTTATATTTTCATATGACTACATTTTCTATATTTCTTGCAAATGTTATGTAACTTTGATTGAATTGTTAAAGTTTTATGAATTAATTCCATTAAATATTTTCTTTCTTTATTAGTATTAGACATTTGTACTTGAAATTTGAATTAAAATCACACATAATCCAGAAAAAATCCTGGAAAACGATATTTTGAAGAATGTTCATAAATATTGGTAGCCATTGACTTTAGTATGTGAAAGCCAATAGCTGCCGTCAACTGTCTTCAAAATATCTTATTTTGTCTTCAACAGAAAAAAGAAACTCATACAGGTCCGAAACAACTTGAGGGTGAGTTAATAATGACAATTTTAATTTTGGGGTGAAATTGGTCGCGCAGATTACAAACGGTCACAATTTTGAGCCATGTTTGCCTTTAATGGTAAATGGATATTGTGATAAATATCAATATGAAAAAAAATATATTATGATAACATCTGTGGCCGTATCGCTCAGCCCTAATTATGTTTAAAGAAAACATGGCGTAATCAGCAGACAACTACTATCTTGAGCGACACACACACACACACACACACACACACAATATATACAACATTCCCTGCCAATATCTGCGTGTGCTTCCTTCTCAGCTGCAACATAATCAAATTAATTAGAAATGCCCACAGAGGAGCATCATATATTATGGCTGTAGCCTCTGAAGAGCCTGTGGTCTCTGTCCATGTTAATGCAGGCGTTTGTTGTGGCGCAGGAGCCCGGGGCCGTGGACTCTCACAGGTCAATGCTAATCCCTGATAGATGGAGCTCCGAGACCTTTACCCATTCATCAGCCTGCCATCCACAGAGCAGAAAGCCTCTCGCTGCCATCCATCACATCCAGCAGCATGTGTTTAAAACACTGCTAATGTGTCCTGTTCACACAGCGCTACGTTAGGTGTGCAATACAGCTTTACTTAACACACAACAGCTCGGTTTCCATCCAAAGATTCAGCACCAAATTGGAATTGGAAGCACTCTTTCCATTCTACGACTCAATGAGAACAAAACAGTCACTTCCTGATAATCGTTCAGAGCAGGATGCTGCTGTTTGGGAACGCAGTCGTGGTCGACAGTTCTAGAAGGCAATTAAATATTTTGATGATATACCTTGCTCAGGCATTTCAGAACGACCAAAGCAACATTGGAGACGCTGTGCAACGAGATCGATCCGCTGCTAGTCAACTTATCCCGTCTCATAGCGCAAACTGACTTTGTTGATGCACATGGTGGAACTTATTCGCCAAATGTGTTTCCATCGTAGCTTATGTGCATTTATTCTTATCAAATAAAAAGTTTATCCTACTCAACTGTGCATATTAGTTATTATAATGCACATGTCCATCTGGCATTTTTATGTGATATTCCAAAATTCCAATAATAAACAGGTGGATGGAAACAAAGCTAATGTTATTCTACATGACTTAAAACCTTCGGGTTATAAAATAGAGTAGAAGGGTTCAAATCATTAGCTGAAGCTTGCTTTTACACTTTGTTTACTCCCAAGTCCATCTCACTAACATTGTTTATTGCTATTCACAGATTTTTGTACGAACGGTCTGTTAGCGCCATTGAGTTGTACAACATTTATATACTCAAAGTGATTTAAGCATGTACAACTTCAGAAACATATGTACAAATCCATATAGGTTTATTGTACTGTACTGATAAATGAAAGAAGGAAAAAAAAGCTTCACCAAAATCACTTCAACTCTTAAAATGCTGAATAAAAACATTTCCATCGCTATCTTCCTTTCTCCCGTCTCTTTTCACACAGATTAGCTGCTGAGGAACATTTCTACAGGAACAACACTTTTTTCCTCTCCAACATTTTAGCCTTCATTAGTGAATCGCTGAGTGACGATGGCCATGCAAACAGTTTGTGTTTCCAGAGGAATCTGTGGCATGCTAGCAGCACGCTTTACCAGCTGAACTCCAGCGACAGGAACGCCGTGCATGCTAGCGCTCGGTCTTTTCTCTCTTTTTTTTGTAAGATCAGAAAGAAATCTGACCTGTACAGCATTGTTCTGCCTCTTGCAATACAAAGCAGTTTAATAACCAAGACAAGAGAGGATTTTGACAGTAAAAAACTATTTTAACGGCCTTTGTTTACAAAAAAAATGTTGCTAGATGATCAATACTTCTCAGCGTTATCACTTAAAAAACCCTATTTTCAGCTCCATGAGGATTTGGCATCTCTTACATTTTTAAATGTTGTTTTTAATGAAAGTTCAATGATTGCAAAAGTATTTGCACAAGCAAAATAAGATTTGCAAAAGCATAAATAAGTGCAAATTAAATGTAAATGTAAATATTAATATATTAATTGCATGAAGCTACTTAATTGATAATTAAATGCTTTTATTTATTTTTTAAATGAGAAGATTTAAACACCAGATCAAAATTCATATAATCAATAAACATTTATATTTTACTATAAACACGCAATAAAGGTATATTGTTTAAAATGTAAGAAAACAGAGGCAACGTTTGGCAGGGCACTATGCTGAGCTCTCTGTGTGCAATTAAAACAATCAGCCAAAAATTCCTGATTCAGAAAGATCCACCTTCAGCCTGAGAACGGAGAAACTCCTGCCAAACGCTTCAGCACAGTAAAAGAGACGGTGGAGCAAACACTAAGTAGATTATATCTGGAAAATATTTTCACCATACACAGTGCATTTGGATTGGAGTTTACATACTAAATAACAAAAACACAATTGTATGATCTTACAAGGGCATCAAATTACATCACATTGCAAATGCTATTGGTATAGATTTTAATTTTTGCATAAAGTTACTTGTGTGTGCCAGTGTTTTCTATCCATGCATAGCATTTAATTTGGAAATATTACATTTTTATAAATGTAACTGAAAAACCAATATAGAATAATCTCTAAAACTGACGATAAATTCGTTTTATATTTGCAAAAGCATTCAATCCAAAACAGGGATAAAACAAAATATCAATCTTACTTTAGATTAAGTTCATATTTCAGTTTGTCGTTTACAGAATGGTTGCTGCTCGTATTAAAATGTATTGTCATATTACACAGCATATATAGAGATTAATATAAATAAAATACATTTTATTTAAACATTTTATTTGAAAAGTAACTTCAAAGTTAAACAAGATTTTGTACATACAATTCTATAATTTTTTTTAAATGTTTTGTGATAACAATTGAGAAAGCTTTACTCTGTCTGTCTTTTAATATACTTCAAGATAAATGCATTAATTTCTGCTTTTCTTTGCATGGTTCCAATGTGATCAGTCTCCATTCATCGAGTAGACTTTAAGGAATTTAAGAAGACAAGCGCGTTGAGGAAACGGTTCATTACTTCAATGCATTGTGAACACATGTACGGGAACAGGACTCACAGACAGGTTAGGACAAGAAATCCTCATTCACACATTTGTGGATTCATAATCCTAATGATTGTAACTAATGATCTATGCAGCAGTTAATTCAGATGTAATATGAGAAGCATTCCTTATGCATGAAGTGCATCAACTGAATTTTTCCACTGCAAAAACATCATTGAACTTTTCCAGATGCATCGCTCCTCATTGCAGACGGCTCCGTACCATTTTTTCCACCAGCTCCAGCTCTTTCTGCCTTTCACCCCAAGTTCTTGAGCCATTATTGCTTTCGACAGATAAAGTCTTTTGGCGGATGGAGTCGGTAAATAGTGGTAAAAGAAACCAGTGGTGTAATACGATATAGCTGAATGCTCTTTTCAATGCCGTTTCCTTCAAAGCAATGCATATGCATTTTGGCATTCTTTGGCTTTATTTTGACAGGACAGTGCAATGTGACGGGATCAGGAAAAGGACCACAAGCCGGGACTTGAACAAAGTGCAAAGTGTGGGAGAAATACCCACAATGCTACTGACTCCGACAACAGCTTTCTTTCAGAAAGGACAGTGAGCGTCCTGTTTTACACCTTCAGAGTGTGAAAGCGCATTCAATGCGTGCAACGACTCATTATGTGTGTTACAGAGCAAGATCAAGATCAAAACATCCAATCAATAGAATAATCATCCATAAAGGAACCAATCAGGTCAACTGCTGCTATATAGATAAAAACGTATGCATTTCTCAGATCACTGTTGGTCTGTTAACATACAACTGAAGTTTCCACCAACAGCTGTTTTTTGTTTTTTTACTACAAATCGTGATAGATTGGCCAAAGAGTTTAGGTGAAGTTTTGGGAATCCACAAACCACACAATAAAATCACTTAAAAATTAAAACCTTTCTTAGAACATTCCAACATCAAAAACCCTAAATCCTCCGACAAAGGAGATCTGGATTCTGTACACAGCACTTAAGACTTTCTGACTTGGATTTTCTCAATAGTAAAAGAGTGGTTAAGAAATACATTTGGGGGAAAAAATAAAAAAAACATTACGTTTAGAAATTAACTACTTCTTCAAAGAAAAACTGAATCACTGTACACACTTTAACAAAAAAGCCTTCCAAAAGAGGGTTTTCACAGTGATGTCCATTTTTAGAACCTTTTAAACAACGAAAGAATCTTTTTCCACTGTAAAGTGTCTCTTATGGAATTCCAGAGTTCCACAGATGTTAAAGGTTCTCGGTGGAACTGTGGATGACAGTAAAGAAAGGATCTTTCTAAGAGTGTGTGATAAATGGCTCAACAGTATGTTTCAAAGATGTAAGAAAACAACCGTGAGCCTGGGTTTAGCCATTCTTTCGGAGGGGGTGCTGGTGGCTCACGGTTTTAGCAATTGAGATTCAACCACTTTGTCATGTAAATGCACGCTTGGAAACCAAGTGCTAGAAATCACAGGCAGTTGATGTGAGCTGAGATGGCACTTCCTCTAAAGACATGCACAACAAATGGAGCGCACCACAACTGCGCATTTGTTCATGTGAGTCCACTCTCTGCATTCAAATGAACGAGTGCTAAACAATGACTCATAATTCAGATCTGAGGCCGAACATTGCAATGTTAACTGCAGCGGTTTCCACATGGATGAGTCTTTTATTTAGTTTTATATAATGAGGCGAAATGTGAAAATTCTTCGGTTTCCCGTTAAAAATGGAATTGTGTGTTATTGCTTGTATGTGGCACACAGCAGAAAAGGACGAACACGAGCTCCACGAGTGTGTTCCTCAGGAGCCATGAGCAGCTCATGGTTAATAATGCATGTGCAGTAAAATGATCTTAATTTAGCTGCTGTGCATCCACCTTCAAAAGCCAAACTAAAACTAATTCAACTGGGCTTGTCCCAAAATATCCCATTCAAAAATACTCATAACAGGCCACAGTGTTAAATTACTCCATTCCTATAATTTACTGAAACTTTTACACAGTTGCTTTGGCAATATTGTAGCATATCCACAATAATATATATATAGATTTTTTTTTTTTTTTTTTGGTTTTGCACCATAAATTTTCGTTTTATTGCACAGGTCTCTATATTTCTCCTACAGAGATAATTCAACGACAGATAAGCGTGATGTATAGCCTCCCAGGAAAATCACATCTGGCCCTCATCCTGTTCTTTTTAAAGAAAAAAAACATGTCTAACTAAGACAAAGTGCCCTTTTTTACGTTACTGAAACAATGCACGCACAATTAGGTGCCCTGATATGCTTTCACCCCTTAAATGAAATCTTAGTAGGTAAAAAGTAGTAGGTTAAGTGAGATGTGTTTTGTGTGAACCCCTGCAGTTCTGCTGCTCCCAGTGTTTAACACGCGAGGCTGTGCGTGTGCAGAAACGCAAGAACACGGTATTCGGAGATACGGGTAATGTGAAAGGTACTCACGGATTGAGGAGTAGTCCCAGCAGATCTATTGACGCAATGAAAAGCGAGGGTTTCTAAGTCACCTCTAAATCAGCGCACAAAGACTTTCATCGCGCGCTCAGGTAGACAGACAGATCGCAGTCCAGAAAAACCAAACCACATTAGGCCTGTGAATATAGAAAGCCGAGACAAGAGAACACCCAGTTCACGTTTAAAAGAAGCATTTCGCCGTTTTCAGCAGCCGGGGTTGTCCCGCTCCGTGCAACACTCGGTTTGGGGACGAGCGCAATGAATGCGCGTTTAAATCAAAGCCATGCGCGCTTCCGTCGTCACGATGGCCCGACCGGTCTCCCTCCGAACAACCGTCTGCGATACCGACACGGCGCACAGTCCGCTGAACGACTCCGCTTTTTCTGAAGACTAAAAGGAAATTCCCCTGGTGTGGTGCTGCGGTCCCGGAGCGGAGAGACGGTGTGCTCGCGCGTCGAGGACGGTACACCGGCGGCGCGTGCGTCTCACTGCAGAGGATCGCTGGAAAACACGGTCTGGAGCGGAGAGGAGCGGAGCGACACCTGGCCTACAAACTCAAACCCTTTCGAGGGGCCATAAACCTCGTAGAAGTCTCTCTCCTCAACAACTGTTCAAACACTGCCAAAAGTTTGCCTTGGGACGGAGATATAAATCTGACTTCCTCCAAAACACTGCTCCGTTCACAGAGACATACACTCAGATACTCCTTCAGGAACAGAGCTGGTCAGATTAGGCTGTTTACCATCTGTAATCCAGCACTGATTACTAATGACATAATAACTGAGGTGTGGAACACATCTATTGTATTGGATTACACACACGTGACATCACGTGACAACAATACACAGTGTAGGTCAAAATTATACATTTTTCTTTCATGCCAAAAATCATTAGGATATTAAGTAAAGATTTTGTCACATGAAGATATTTTGTACATTTTATACTGTAAATATATCAAAACTTCATTTTTGATTAGTAAAATGCATTGCTAATAACTTCATTCAGACAACTTTAAAGATTTTTTTGCTCCCTCAGATTCCAGATTTTCAAATAGTTGTATCTCATCCAAATATTTTCCAATCATAACAATGGAAAGATTATTTATTCAGCTTTCATATGATGTATAAATCTCAATTTCATGAAATGTACCCTTATTACATATTAGGTAATGTATTACAACTTGTATTTGTAATCAGTATTTTTGATTACTTTAGATTATGATCTAAATCGTATTAGAAAATCGAATCCATTCTGCAATATGGAATCTAATAAAAATCTACTGAAATCTGATTGTGAGCATTTTAAATGTGATATCATTTATTTTGTAATTACTTTTTAGAATTAGTTTACATGTTATTATATGTAATCAATTACAACAACTATACATACATAGTTTTCATATTAATATTTTTATATATTAATCCATTATAAATCAAGTTAAGATAAATTAAAATCAGAAATGTTTATTTGGCAACTAGCTGAAATATAAAATAAGTTTGAAATTTTATTTCAGTTAATGTTTATTTTACTTCAAGTAACAAAATTTTTTTTTTAACGATTGTAATTTTAGATATTTTTAACTATAATAACCATCTGTACAGTGTATTTATTACATTATAAACAACAATTACAAACACATAACAATTGTGTAGTCAGTTTACATTTATTTTACCGTTGTAACACTAACAATAATTGCCAAACATGTTGATTTGTATGAAATCATCTGTTATAAAAGTGAGAAAACTTACTTTTTATTTTAATTTATTTTGAATACAACTAATGCAATTACAGTTCTTCATAACAAATACCCCACATGTTGCACCTAAAGACTCAAGCGTTCACATCTAAATGGACTTTTGCACACAAAATTTAGCGCACTTCTAAATGAACGTAAGTTAGATTAGATTCAAAAGCTCCACTTTTTACAATGTAATGGTTTTTATATCAGTTCAGTTATGGTTGATGAGCACAAACTGTTTGGTCATATTCCAGTTCTGCTGTCACACATGGATCCCACTGTCCCTTAGACTCAAGCTGGAGAAGGAGCCGCGTGATTCCTCTTAGATTAAGGAGGAAATGTGTGTTTGATGCTGAATGAGGTTTGGAGATCAGCAGGAAGTGCAGAGGTGAATGAATGAATCAGACGGACTCTGGGGTAACTTGAGCCACATGCAGTCTTCTCAACACTTCACCCAACAAAAACATGCTTGTCCAGCCATTTGTTCCCGACGGTGTCAGTAATATCCCCCTGAGTTACAGCCTCAGGAGAGCCGAGGGAACAAATGACATGTGCTGCAACTGTAGTCGCGTTATTGAAACACATCAGACACTTTTGTCATCGGGATTCCTGTTCAGACAAGAGTTCCTCCGAAAAAAAAAACAAGAACGGCTTTCATTTTGAGAAATGAAACCCAATCGTATCTGTAAAGAGACTACTTCATTTTCTCATTTTGTTTCTGCACTACAACTAGTTTTGCTCTGCTTTAGAAAAAGATTAATTTCCATCTTTTTTTTTTTTTCCATCACGAGGACATAGGCAGGTCAGATCTCTTATATGCGGCGTCAACATTAATAATATTTTAAAAAAGGAAAGCAGGCACACAAGGGAAGCGATGAATTTGGGTCAGATTCACAAGGTGCACAGCGAGTGGATGAGTGCTGTGTGCATGCATGTGTTCATAGGCATAAATTTACATAATAAACAATACCTGAATAAATGAAAACAGGTGTAATTTGAGGGAAAAAAGCATAGGTTGAACAAACAGAAGGAAATGCAAAGAGATGCCAACATTCATCATATTCTGTTTTAATGTGTGGAAAGCAAACTCGTATTTGCATGATAAATAAATCTATCTATTTATTATTTTTAACAAACTGTATCCACTCTAATGTAACCATAGCATGTAAGTCATTGTATCACCAACAGAATGTGAAATGCATGGACTTCTTTTATTTTTCAAACAAAATAACTAAAGAAAAAAAAAAAAAAAAAAAAAAAAAATATATATATATATATATATATATATATATATATATATGAATTTCAAAATATACAATAAATTGTAAAAAAAAAAAACATTTTGTACTAACATATATTTCTAAATAATTCTATGTAAACTTATTTTCTAACAATACTCATTTTTGTGTATTTCTTTACATATATTTAAAATATATAAATTCCACATAAAATACATACACATTTGTCACATTTGAAGAAAATCCTTCTTTGTTGTATTGCACATATATGAAATCAGCAAGGAACATATCCTCACAAATTTCCAAAATAAATTACAATTTATAAAAATGAAACCTGATTAAAAAGTATTTTCTTGCCCCAAAACACATTTTGAATTCTATTTTTATAAATGAAGGTTGAAACTAAATAAATTTTCAAATATATTTAATTGAGCTGTTTTCAACATTATATTTAGCATATATTTTAAAATAAATGTTGTATTTAATATTTTAATATTTCTTAATTTTTGTGTGATGTTTACAGCACTACAAGCCAAACAAACCATGAAACAAACTTATTTTTTATCCCAAAAACTTATAAAACGATCAATAAAAAAAAAGAAATAGAAAACTTCTATGAACTTATAAATACAATTGTTTTATTTTATTTTTTTTTATAATTTTTAAAACATCTTATTTGTCACTAACAACCAGTCAAATAAAAGAAACAGATTACTGATTGTATTTTGTACATCTATATATGTACTGATTTGAGACGGATTCCTGCAGGCAAATAATGTTTTCCATTCACATGCACAGGCTTCAGTGTTCTCATCAGCCTCTTCTTTGTACTCTCTCCATTCCTACATGTGTTTCCCTTTTAGACATATTGTTCTCTATGCTGAGAAAACCTCAAAAAGAACGGAGAACTTTTCAGAAAGTGTCGCACCGCTAATAAGAGAGCGCTGGAGAAGTATATATCTGTGGTAAATGAGTCATTGGTTTGATGGGGTAAAAAAAGATGCACTGTTGTGCAGATGACTCTCCATCAAGACTTTATTTTTATTTTTTTTAATGAAACACATTTTGGTGCCTTTTAATGGGAGACAAAGCACATGGCATGCACTCCACCCACGGAGGTCGCTTTCATAACCCACTTCTGAAATCACATTCTTTGCTGCTGAAGTCGACTCTATCCTTCATAAGTCTGTGAGAGACGGAGAACTGTGATGCTGCGCTCGAAACTAATGAAACCAGACAGTGATTCAGTCAAATATTAGTGTGCGCCACACCGTGAGCCCAGGGACGTTAGCATGCGTGTGAGTTCTTCAGAGCATAGATGTGCTGTGAGTGAATTGTGCTCATGAGCAGCTTTTGAGAAAAGAATGTAAAAGATTATTCATCAAGACTTAAACAGATTTGGGCTCTAATGAAAATGAGGGACAGTGCTCAGGCACGGCAGTTTGCTTAAAGATTATATATGTGTGTGTGTGTGTGTGTGTGTGTGTGTGTGTGTGTGTGTGTGTGTGTGTGTGTGTGTGTGTGTGTGTGTGTGTTTTTAAAAAATGCATTCTGCAATATAGGGTATGTTTATAATAATACAAATTCAATCCATTAAGAAAAAAAGTCAAATATTTATGTAAATTCGGAATTGGAATTTCTCTGGATTTACAACTCCTTGGGAACTTTAGGGATAATGCAAGTACAAAACTACATGAAATATATCACACTGTAGTTTTTTTTTCTTTTTCTATACATATTATTTCTTTAAGAGCTTAATACATGCATTAAAGGTAAAGAAATATAAAACGAAGATGGCACACGACCTCTTCTGTGAGTTTTGCACGACCAGCTGAATAGAATATAATGTTTTAAACATGGTTTTGATGCTTTTGCCACATTCTCCCTGACTCCCCCCTTCACCCCTACGCACTTCTCTTTGTTTGATAAGTTTGTGGGCTTATGCATACACAAATAAAAGTGAAAGCCAGTGTGGATCCATCTGACAGACAGCTGGGACCTGTGGCATATGGCGAAGCAGGCTGGACGCCGTCCAGAGAGACAGAGAGCACAAGGAGAACGACTGGTGTTTGGGGTAAGAGAAGAAACACAGAGAGGGAGAGACGGGCCCCAGGCAGCCTGCCCTGTCTTTGTTTACAACAGAAAGCCATTGTTTGATGTGGCCCCAGAGCCTCTGCTTCAAACCAGGCTTCTCCTGCTACAGGATGTGCCACGATGCCAGACGCAGACCAGGACTGGAAAACTCCTTCACCGAGGAAAACGCTCGGGACACTGGATTCTCAGCGCTCACTATCTGCTCCTCCTGGGACGCTCATCGCTGAGGCTACAGAAGCTGCATTGTTACCCAGCCAAACCTTCTTTAATGTTTTTTCTTTCTCCTTTTTTAGAAAGCAACCAGCATGGTTTGCTAAACACAAAACGCCCACAGCAATGTGTGCTTTGGTTTGAGGGGCAAATGAAGCTGGCGACTTAGGAAGTCAAAGGCATGAAGATATGCTCTGTTATAAATATACTCTATTCTGGGCAGCAAAGATGAGTTTAAGTCCAAAGTTTTAGTTTCCTGAAATTGTGAATTTTATCTGGGTGCTCTAGTTTAGCCCACAATCCAAAGACAAGCAGGACAGATGAACCCGAGACACTACAGTATTTAATCATGTGTGTCAGTTCCACATCAATCAATGACAGCAAGTCACACAAACTAGTGTCTCAAAGTGATTGTATATTGGTTCCCATTTAATGAATTTCATTTTTGCACTAAATAATGAGATATGAATTCTGAATGTTTAATTCAGCAAATAATCCATCCTCAGCTTAATCAAAAGCTTCTCTTCACTGCAGTGATACCCAGTGAAACTGAAACGGTTCTAAATCCAAATATAATTGAACCCCTCTTCACATCTTTTTAAAAAACATAACAAAATAATATGTAATTTATTTATTTTTTACCATAGGTCCCATGCAATGCATGCTGGGAACTACCGTTTCAATACAGTATGTTGCTGAAAATGAACTATTTACATTTAAATTATAATTGATATAGATTGCACATTTTATAGAAATGCATTAATTGAAAAAAAATCACATTCAAAACAAAAACACAATTCTCTTGTGTAGATCACAAATAATATGATTACGTAAACTGTACAGTTTGTTAGTTAATGTAGGTCTATATATAGTGTATATATATGTGTGTATGATATACAGTGCCCTCCATTATTATTAGAACATCTCGATTATTGCCTAGATGGTGAAAATGGGGATTTTAGCTCTTTTCTTACAGCCACTTTCTCTTCTGTGAAGCTTAATAATCTTGTTCGGCACGTCAGTATGATATTCTTTGGTTTTACTCCTTGTGATGGATGATTAAAGGAAATTGGCCTTTGTGTTCCTCATATTTATAATCTTGTGGAACAGGAAGTCATGGCTGGACAATTTCATGCTCCCAGTTACCCTGGTGTGCTAAAAAAACAAAACAAACAAAAAAAAAACATTAGAAATATGATTGGAAAAATAGATATTTTAATTTCTGGGGGTGCCAATACTTGTGTCCAACATGCATTGGAGAAAAAACATTTATTTCATCATTCCATTTATTTTCACAGCCACCTTTGATTTTATTTACCAAGGGTGCCAATATAAGCGGAGGGAACTGTGTGTGTGTGTGTGTGTGTGTGTGTGTGTGTGTGTGTGTCTTTCACTTGTGTAGATTTTATGGTTTGACCTTAGTCCCAGACATTTACTCATAAAATAATAAAATCCATCATAAACGTATTTAAACCCTATGGCAAACCAATAACGCTTCCCAGACTGATAATATTAACACGCAAAGTAAATATACTCATAATCAATATTTAGGCTACCTGTGACTTCATCTGTGTTTTGCTAAACATTACATATGCTGCAGGTGGAGCAGATTCCCAGTCACACTATGCACAACTACTGGAAGTGTGTGTGTAAAAGGCCTTTCCTAAAACACACTTTCATAAGACGTCCAGGGACCCGAGAACTGACACTCCTAGACAGGGATGAACCGAGGCCCATAAATGCATCATAAGCATCACAGATGACCTGTTGTATTACAAAAGATCAGGGACAATTAGATTTCACAATTCATGACCCCTTTAAAAGCAGATTTGGACTAGATGTAGCAGTCAGAGCGTGTAAATGACTGTGCTCCGGGGACTGGAATCTATAGTTAGCTGTAATCACTAAACAGCTTTATGTGCAGAATCCTGCTCGTCTGGTTTATAGCACACTAAACACTGCAGATTTAGACGGAGCAGGGCACGCTTTTATCAGTTAAAAATCGAACTTAGACTGAAACAACAAGTAGCACTTTTTCACAAATTAATGAGGGTTATATTGGCCTGATATAAGTATCTTCTTTTAAAACAAAGAAACAAAAACCAGTGTAATAGCGGAAGTGTTTTACATCTGTGAGGTGATTATATGTTCCTGTCAGAATTGTTTTACAGATACGAGCTTAAAAACGACTACAATCTCATGCTAGGTAAAAATGTAAGTGGTACAGTAAAATGCAGTGTTCTGACACTAATATTAATATCACAACACTGTATTTTCCACTAATATAGAATATGTCTATTATAGGCTGCAGTGTGTGATTTGAGGGAGTTGTGAGGGGATGGCAACCCAAAAAGACTAAACTAGCATCCCTTCTGTAAAAGCACCATTCTTCTGACCATCTTTTACATGAATATGGTTGTCTATTACGTAAAACTCATCGTGCAAATTAATATATTAAAACTATAGGATCATTTCCAAACTATAAATATCTCATATCTCTAATCTGAGCACAGGATCAATCCAAGTTTTCATCCAAAAATGCCCTAGAAAGGAGCAAGGACATCATCAGTAAAACGAAGAGAACAGAAGGTACGATGGAAAGTGTTTCTGAACAGTCCCGTGATGGGACAGAAGAACGCGTCACAGAGAAAAGCAGGCTGCTTTATTCAATAACGGATCGCTGTCAAAGTTATATATAACTGGAAATGAATGCATTCACTGAGGCTTCACACACATGAGCATGCTTAATAAATGCATGCATGTCAGGTTTAGTCCCCAAAGTGTTGAGCTATCTGCTTCTTAGGGAACCGTTTAAGCAAAAATAATAATAATAATAAGGTGAGACCTGAAAAGTGTGGGGCTCAAAATAATGGTCATTTTGAACGCACTGAATTAATATGTATGTATGTATATATATATATAAATTCTGTTTAGAATCACTTTAAAGCATGACGATAACAATGAGACTATAAACCATAAAGAGTCAGTGCTGCAGTCACTTCAGATTTGTTTTGATGACATAATGTTTAATTTATAAAGCTTGTATTTTCATAAAAAAGTTTTTAATGATTAGCCAAAGTTTGCAACCGTTAGCTATATGATGTTAATCATTTCTTCTTCTTTAACAAGTCAGCCACTGGACATAATATAAATCAGCCAATGCATGGAACTGATAAAAATGAAAGTTAAAAGAAAACAGTAAAAGAAGCGTGGAAAATGATATGGGCAGCGAATAAGCATAAATTAATAAATCAGTAAATCCAAAAGTGAATGGACCACTATATAACTAGAAAAATATGAAAGAGAAAAGTCAATGTCCCCTAACTAACCTGAACACAAAGGGGGTTTATTTCTGAAAGTGAAAGTAAAAGAGAGACCGAAACGAAGAGAGGAGAGAACAACACACACACACACACACACACACACACAATCATAATATAATTTGTCAAGATAGGAAGCTGAAAATACTCACTTAGCCCAAACTAATGAGACGATCAGAGCTGATGATGATGATGATGGAGCGACAACACGATCATTTAATATTGTGCCTTATTATTTATGATTGATCAATTCTGCTAACGTTTGAGTGATTCCTAACATCCTAACATTCTTACCATCTGAAGACATGTTCTAATGACTGTCAATAATTATCCTAAATTTATATTAAATAATTGGTCATATATATATATATATATATATATATATATATATATATATATATATAGAAGATATGTAAGACTGTTATAAAAACAAACAAATGAACATGATCAGTTGTTATAATTCATAATCTACTCTCTCTGATGTTGACAGCTAATTTTAAAGTCAATATATTACTTATATGCACTTATGCTCATCATTTGCTGTTTTAAACAAAAGTAGATTTAAATGTTGATGCCATTAAAAGAAACAATCCCCATTTTTTTTAAATATATGTTTATTTTTGTATATTTACAAACCTCCTTCTATGTACTTTACCCACACATTTTCTCCGTTGCTTCTCTCGATGTAGTCTGTGTGCTTCTGTATGTAAGTCATCACAGCGTTTTTGGTTGGAAGAAGTCCGTCTCAAAATGGCGTCTTAAAAAGCGGTTTGTTTCAGTAGCGGTGACTTACCGTTGTTATCTCTCAAACAAGCCTGACAGAAGACTTGACGCTAATCTCAGTAAACGGCATGCAGTGTTTTGTGACACCCTCGCTGTGGTCATGTGGTTTAGCATCCTCAGTTTAGTTTGTCTCTGTGTGTTGTGTATATTTGTGTCCTGCCGCTACAGTCACGCTATTGACAGCTGTATTGACCTGACTCCTGAGCGTTTGGTAGATGAAGCCTGGAAGCAGTGTCAGGATGAAATACAGCGCAGAGATCCAGGAGTGTCTGCTGACAAACAGATCATGTCACGGTGAACAATACAGCGGCTGATGGTCTGTGCAGACGTGTAGAGATACAGAAGCACAGGGACAATGCCTCACGAGCCGGGACAGTCCCCATACAAGACAGGATCAGTGTCAAGAGACATTTGACTCACAATTATTGTGTTTTGCTCACCATCTCCATGGCCTGCAGCTGTGCTCCGATGAGCCGTTTTATTGTGTTTATGCAAATGTTTTGAGGGACAAATCTCAAAACTGACACTTTAACTTATAAAAGTGTCATTTTAGTTTGCTAATCTCCCGTTAGCTTGAAGAAACCCATTCGATCAAGTGAAGGAATTCAGTTTCCAGTCTTCTCACTTCCTGAGAACTTTGGCTTGAGAATAAACACCTGCAAATCAGATTGTCCGTTCAATAACAACATTAATGGTAATGCTTTTAAATGAATTATAATTTTTTTTAATATAAATATATATATAGCAAATAGCAAATACAAGGACTAATCACATGCATCATATCACAGCAGAAAAAAATCAATCAATCAATCAATAATATAATGATTAAAAAATGTATTTACAATAGACATTATAATATAATTATATTAAACTACACATGGGTGATTAACTTCCATTAAGTATTCTTTTTATATAAAAAATGTTAAAAGAAGAGCATATTGCACCTGTTATAGATGCTTTACTGTTTTTATATTTTGAAATATATGCATCTATGCACATTTTCACTTCTTCTCAAAGTACTTTAAAACACTTGATTTGCATTTATGCATATGGAATTTACACAAAAATAAAATGAATAATGAAAGCAGGAAAATTGAGTAATGATTCTTCGATTTACAGGATAAATGAAATGCTTTTAAAATATTTCCCAAAACACTGGGCATCTTGGCAAGTGGGTAATTGTTTCAGTGGAACTTTTACAATAAATAAATAAAATCACTTTTAAATATTTGTATAAATTGTCTGGTAAGATGAGTTATTTTGAACGAGATTCCGTTAATCTTATTTGGAAGGAGGAAATTTTAAGACAATGTGAATCCACTTTGCATTATTAAAGACACAGAAATCACAGAAGGAGCAGTTATACAAGAGGGAAGAAGTATCTTATTTTACAGTTTGCAGTAAATGCGTATGGCTGATGTGTAGAGATAAATTAAATGCATTATTCCCACAGGAAGGAGCAGCTCTCTGAGTTACACTTTAACATCCATTCACTGGTCATCACAACACAGAAAAACAGACTCATTCTCATTCATTCACTCATTCTTGTCTTTCTCTGGACTGCAGCTCTGAGAGTTTCATATTGTTACTAGGGCCGGGACTCGATTAAAAAAATTAATCTAATTAATTAGAGGCTTTGTAATTAATTAATCAAAATTAATCGCATTTTAATCGCATATAAATATTTGACCTGAGAACAGTGAGAAGTAATTGTTTTTCACATGGATTTATAGTATACCATTGAATAATGACTGAATACATAAGCTTAAGCAACAAAATATTGTTTATTTTTGTTCAACCAAGTCTAGCAGACCAGTGCCATTTTTGCCATTAAGTGTATCAATAGCATATTTAGAAACAATTTAGAAATAGCACATTCCAGAAATTCAGGAAGCTTATAGGTGCTGGAACCTTCTGTAAAGTGTTTTTTAAGTAAAACACAATACTGTCAATTACATTCAGAACATTGGAAACCCTGACTATTAGAAAACATCTCTCTGTTGCTTCAGAGGCCATAACATACTAACTCTCAATAACCTTGGCCAAAACAATAAAGAGTTCAACATAAACTGTTGCACCAACAAAATAATACATAGTTCAACATAAAGTGTAAAGTCCACGCTAGCTGCTATATGTTTTGCGTTGAGGTGATACTTGAGGCTCGATGTGCTGCAGTGATATGCGGAGCGAACGCTAGTTGGTGCTTCAGTATAATCGGTCCGCCGAAACGCGTCCAGTGAGAAACGTTCCGCGGTGCAAAAATAAGTTATTAAAAATGCGGGATTTTTTTCTGTAATTAATTAATCTTAGATTACGCGTTATTTTTTGTGTAATTAATTAATCTCAATTAACGCGTTAAAGTCCCGGCCCTAATTGTTACTGGATATTAACATCCAGTTCATTATATATTAACAGATATTAACATCTGTAAACCAAGCCACTTCTATCAAACCTCAACAAATAATTCAGAACGTGGCAGCAAGATTAATTTTTAATGAGCTGAAAAGAATACACGTCACACCTCTGTTTATCAATTTGCACTGGCTTCCAATAGCTGCTCACATAAAATACAAGGCATTGATGTTTGCCTACAAAACTACCACTGGCTCTGCATCCATTTACCTAAATTCATTACTTCAGACTTATGTGCCTCTAGAAGCTTGCATTCTGCAAGTGAAAGATGCTTGATTGTTCATCCCAAAGAAGCACAAAGTCACTTTCACAGACTTTTACATTAACTGTTCCCTCCTGGTGCCCAAGAACCGGCTAAAACACATCTCTTCCATCTTTACTTGAGACTCTAACTCTAGCACTGTGTAACTCAGCTGTTTGATTTGGTTTCCAGACCCTAGTCTTGCCTCATTTAACCGATTTGCTCATGGATCCTGCATCATCTTCTGTCTCCTCTGAGTTTTTATTTGTGGTTGGACACAAACAACCGCTGGCATCTCTCAACATGAAGGCAAGACATATTAAATCTCAGCCACACCAACATCATAAAGATCAAGAGATCATGAAAGCCACATGGGACAAAGAGAATTAAGTAAGTATGCATAAAACTGAAATTGAATGATCTGAAATATCTGATAGAAAACCAAAAGATGCTTAAAGACTTTTAACTGGAATCATTGCATCAGCAATAATGAATGAAATGAAGTTGATGGACACATGCTTAATTTAGAATTGATGCCATACAAATATGTTTTGTAAAATAGAAATGTGACTCTGGAGCACAAAACACAAGTCACAAGTTGCACATGTAGGTTATTTGTAGCAATAGCTAAAATGCATATCATGGAACAAAATTATCGATTTTTCTTTTATGCCAGAAATCATTAGAATATTAATTAAAGGTCATGTTCCATGCAGATATTTAGTAAAGTCTGTGTTTATTACCAGCTCCAGATATTTTTCATGTTTTATTTCACAACATAACACACATCAGCAGTTTTTGACTTCTGCATGTTCTCCATTCCCCTGGCAATTCTTTTCCATGATGCAGTGAAGCACAGATTTCCAAAACTGAGGAAGCTCTGGTCTTCACAGATCATTTTATAATCTTTTATAATCATTATTATAATTTTTATAATCACATTTATTAATTGGAAAATTTGGCGTACACAGTCTAGTTTCAATTATTACTGGTTTTCTAACAAATCACAGGTGCATTCTTTGTTATTGGGCTTCTAATTTGGGGCATGTATATTCACAATAATTTGTTTTTAATACTACATTTTTATATGCATTGCATGACTTGTTAAAATAAAAAATTTAAAAAAGCAATATTCCATACTCATGATGTTAAAAAAGGAAGAAACTTTATATATATATATATATATATATAAAATTATTATTATTAGGGGCCAAGCACCGAAGGTGCGAAGGCACCTATTGTGTTTGTTGGCGTTATTATTCTTCTTCTTCCACCCCAAGTCTATGGTAGCCCATTGAACCGATTGCGGGAAAGTTGTATAATTTGGCACACTAATAGAGGACTGTCTGAACATTAACCGTAGCAAATTTGAAGTCTCTAACTCAAACTCTCTAGCGCCACCAATTGTCTAAACTTTCAAAAACTTGATGCTAATAACTCTTGAACCTTAAGCCACAAAATGAAAATTCTTTTTTCCTGTGATTCCTTGGCTCATGCCGAGTCGAATGGACACCAAAATTCAAAAATCGCAAGTAGTTTTTTCGCTATCGTCAATTGTTTGTAAAACCTACTTTTTCGAACTCGTCCTAGGCCGTTGCACCGATTGTCACGAAAATTGAATCAGATAATCTTCAGACCATGCTGGCAAAAAGTTATGGAATTCAAGTTGATTTCTCAAACCGTTTCCGAATAGCTCATGAACGAATTCTTCGAAAAGCACGCAAACGTGAACGTGAGGCTATATCTCCGCAACGGTTTGGCCTATTGAGACCAATCTTGGTGGGTCTTATAACAACCATTCCCTGGGACTACCTGCAGTGTTTCGGCGCTGTGCCCCCTAGTGGTCAGGAGATATGAAAAATGCATGTTTTTGCTCATAACTTCTGAACGGTTTTGCCAAAAATCACAAAAGTGGTGTCTTTAGATTCAGTGCATCATTCCGAGTCGAATGATACCGAATTTTCCCAATTCGGCCATTTTGGGCGTCGGCCATTTTGGATTTAGTTGTAAATTGCTGTATCTTAAGAATGAAGTTCCGTATCGTTTCGCAAATAATTACAAAAATGTCCAGCTCCATGCCCTGAATGTACACAAAAAAATTGGGGGCAGCGCCACCTTGTGGTCAATAGTTATAACGATTTTTTCGAAAAATGCTAATAACTTTTGCATACATTAGCCTATTGTAACGAAGCTGATGTTGATAGATTCCTTGGGTCATGCCGAGAACACCGATACCCCATTTGTCAATTTTGGCAAAATTTCCTGTCCGCCATTTTGATTCATGTTGAAAACCTACTTTTTCGAACTCCTCCTAGACCGTTGCTCAGATTTTCACCAAATTTGATTTGGATCATCTTCAGACCATGCTGGCAAAAAGTTATGGAATTTGTGTCGATACACGTAACCGTTTTCAATTAGCGTACCAACGAATTTGCTGGAAAGATGCCAAACTGCATCTGAGGCTGTATCTCTGCAAAGGTTGGAGATATTTACACAAAACTTAATATGTGACATTGTCACATCACATTGACCACGCCACATCATTTTGGTCACAGCGCCACCTATTGGTCAAGAGTAATAAACCAATCAATAACCGCTAATTATTACATTTCCAATAATGCTAATAACTTTTGATTGCATTAGCCTATTATCATGAAACATGTCTCAAAATGTTCCTTGGGACATGCCGACAACATACATACCAATTATGTCATATTAAGCAAAACTTCCTGTCCGCCATTTTGATTCATGTTGAAAACCTTTTTTTTTAAACTCATCCTCAACCGTTTGTCCGATTTTCACCAAAATTGAATCAGATTATTCTCAGACCGTGCTGACAAAAAGTTATGGATTTCGTGTCAATAGACGAAACCGTTTTTGTACAGCGCTGCTTCAGATGTCAGGCATCTTCACAAAATGAGTATGAGGCTATATCTCTGCAAAGCTTTGTTGTAATTAAGCCAAACTTGTGTGTGCCATTGTCTAACATGGAGAATAGGCTCACAGACACTCACACACAGAAATGAAATGGTTCAACTATTATATGAATAATCAATAAGCATGATTACACACACACACACACACAGAGAGAAGTACATGCCCACACATTTTGTTGTATGTAGATATTTGAAATAAATTATAGGTGACACACAACTCACAGAAAGACTTCTTTTCTTACATTTCTATGTCAGGTTTCATTGCATTCATATTCTGACATAATAGTAAACATTTGATATACATGTATGAATAAATTGTTGAACTTTCACTCAATGTGATCTTAAATGCTTGAACAGTAATATTAAATAATAGTAATATATATTTTTCTAGACGAATCAATCATCGAGACAATGAACTGTAATGTTTTAGTCTTTAGTGAGCCCATTAGTGGTCTTCCAGTGACATCTAGTGGTCGTAAATGCAATTTATCATACAACACTGTCTCTTTAACCTTTATAACTGTTATATGTTGTCTTAATTTCATTCCAAAGAAGCATACGCAATTTATGTATAATTTCACAGTCTAGATAATAGTACTGCACTGATTTTAAATAACCTAGATATGGCTGACAGTAAAAGAATAGAACAGAATTACAGACACACACAAACATGAAATGTTTAAACTACTATATTAATACTCAATAAGCATGCTTAAACCCACACACAGATGCACACATTTTGTTATATATATAGATAATTAAAATAAATGATGGGTGATAAAACCTATTGCAAGTCTTCTGTTTTTATGGGCTTCTATGTCATTTTTCAGGTTTCATTGCAATCATAATCTGGCATAATTATAAACATTAGATATATCTGTATGAATAAATTGGTAAACTTTGACTCAATGTGATCTGAAATGCTTGAACAGTAATATTAAATAATAGTAATATACATTTTTTCTAGATGAATCCCTCAACAAGCCCATAAACTGTAATGTTTTAGTCTTTAGTGAGCTCATTAGTGGTCTTCCGGTGACATCTAGTGGTTATAATTGCAATTTTTTATTCAACACTGGGTTTTGAAGCTTTATAAATATTACAGTGTTCTTTTTTACCTGATCTCTGTTAAATTTTGCATGATTGTTTAGAAAAAATACAGATCTAATGCATGTGTGATTATATTACCCCTTTTTTTTGCAGTTTAATGCCATTCACAACAGAAATCTTTTGTTTTTTAGGCCTGTTTAAATGTTATCTAACCAAAGGACAAAATACAACATATTTTTTCAAAGTTATTGATCTAGAGAGTCCTGAGAATATTACTGCAGTGGTTTGATCAAGACTGAACAAAAAACCAGGTGACCCAAAGCATTCAAATTCGTGGACCAATTTTACGAAAAAGGCTATAACTCGGGAACAAAATGAGATATCTTCACCAAACTCAGAACTCATATGCATGAACAAAAACTTTAGTCAAATTATTATTTTTTTTTCCATATCTGCCACTTAGTGGCGCTACAGGATGAAAAAAAAAATCAAATGGCTATAACTAAGCAACCGTTGATCCAATCAACTTGAAAATTGATATGGCCCAATGTGGCACAAGTGCTCTATGAGGAATTTCACTTATCTTAAAAAACATGGCCGCCATTGGCCAAACAACTTTAATTACCTATTTGACAAGGTTAATGGAAGTCGATCGGAACGAAACTCGGTGGGCATGTTCGACTCATTGCCCTAAAGGTCTGTAAGTATTTTGAAAGAAAATTGAGAACATCGATACCAATTATGTGAAAATTAGCCATACTTCCTGTCCGCCATTTTGCTTAATGTTGAAAACATACTTTTTCGAACTCCTCCTAGACCGTTAGTCCAATTTTCACCAAATTTGACGTGAATCATCTTCAGACCATGCTGGCAAAAAGTTATGGATTTCGTGTCGATATATGAAACGGTTCTCATTTAGCGCATCAACGAATTTGCTGGAAGGGTGCCAAAATGCATTTGAGGCTGTATCTCTGCAACACTTTGACATATTTGCACCAAACTTTGTATGTGTCATCATCACCTCACACTGACCATGCCACATAAATTTGGTAACAGCGCCACCTATTGGTCAAGAGTAATGAACCATTCATTAACTATGAATAATTACACTTATAAAAATGCTAATAACTTTTTAATGCATTAGCCTATTGCAAAGAAACTGGTCTCAAAATATTCCCTGGCTTATGCCGACAACATAGATACCAAATATACCAGAGTAAGCCGAACTTCCGGTCCGCCATTTTGATTTATTTTGAAAACCTTCTTTTTCGAGCTGCTCATCAACCGTTAGTCCGATTTTCACCAAAATTGAATCAGATGATCTTTAGACTGTGCTGACAAAATGTTATGGATTTTGTATCGATAAACAAAACCGTTTTTGCATACCACAGCGACGAATTTGAGGCACAATGCCAAAATGACACTTGAGGCTGTATCTCTTGCAATGCTTTGGCATATTGACACCAAACTTTGTTTGTGTTATTGTCATCTCACACAGAACACACCAAAATGATTTGATTACAGCGCCACCTGTTGACCAAAAGTGATAGGCCTTTTAACCTTATTACTAGTGGTTGTGTTTATGATTTTTCATCCATTTCAATTACAATCATCCTAAAATTGGTTTAATTGCTTATAGTTGCACTTCGTGTGATTCTCCATGCCATGCTTAGCTCCTACATTTGCCGTTGGAGTGCTTGGCCCCGTAATTGCTGCTTGCAGCTATATTTAGGGGCCAAGCACCGAAGG
This sequence comes from Carassius gibelio, assembly GCF_023724105.1. Taxonomy (NCBI): domain Eukaryota; kingdom Metazoa; phylum Chordata; class Actinopteri; order Cypriniformes; family Cyprinidae; genus Carassius; species Carassius gibelio. The sequence goes on from NC_068397.1 coordinate 2,862,478, forward strand.
TGCGTAGGCACCTATTGTAATCGTTGGCGTTATTATTATTCTGCTTCTTCTTCTTCTTCTTCTTCTTCTTCTTCTTCTTCTTCTTCTTCCGCCGCAAGTCTATGGCAGCCCATAGAACCGATTGCGGGAAAGTTGTATAATTTGGCACACTGATAGAGGACAGTCCCAACATTAACTATAGCTAATTTGAAGTCTCTAACTCCTACTCTCTAGCGCCACCACTTGTCCAAACTTTCAATGTTTGTATGCTAATAACTTTTGAACCGTAAGCCAGAAAATGGAAATTCTTTTTTCCTCTGAATCCTTGGCTCATGCCAAGTCGAATGAACCCCAAAATTCAAAAATCGCAAGGTTTAGTTTTTTCGCTATTTTCAATTTTTCGAAAAACATACTTTTTCGAACTTGTGCTAGACGGTTAGTCCGATTGCCACGAAAATTGGCTCAGATCATCTTCAGACCATGCTGGCAAAAAGTTATGGAATTCAAGTTGATTCGTCCAACCATTGTCGAATGACACGTAAACTAATTTGACGAAAAGCACGCAAAAATGCACTTGAGGCTATATCTCAGCAACGGTTTGGCATATTGAGACCAAACTTGGTGTGTGTTATAATAAGCATGACCTGAGACTACCTGCAATGTTTCGACACAGCGCCACCTAGTGGTCAGGAGATATGAAAAATGCATATTTTGGCTTATATCTTCTGAATGGTTTGGCCAAAAATCACACAACTGGTCTCTTTAGATTCAGTGAGTCATGTCGAGTCGTATGATATGCAAATTTCCCGTGTCAGCCATTTTAGGCGTCGGCCATTTTGAATTATGTTTTAAAATGCTGTATTTTTTCAACGCAGCATCGTATCGTTTCGCAAATAATTACAAAAATATTCGGCTCCATGCCCTGAATGTACTCAAAAAGCTTGGTGGCAGCGCCACCTTGTGGTCAAGAGTTATAATGAATTATCACAAAAATGCTAATAACTTTTGAGTAAATTAGACAATTGAAATGCAAATGGTCTCCCCGTATTCTTTGGGTCATGCCGAGAACATAGATACCAATTATGCCAAAATTGGCCATACTTCCTGTCCGCCATTTTGATTAATGTTGAAAACCTACTTTTTCGAACTCCTCCTAGACCGTTAGTCCGATTTTCACCAAATTTGACGTGAATCATCTTCAGACCATGCTGGCAAAAAGTTATGGATTTCGTGTCGATATACAAAACGGTTCTGATTTAGCGCATCAACGAATTTGCTGGAAGGGTGCCAAAATGCATTTGAGGCTGTATCTCTGCAACGCTTTGACATTTTTGCACCAAACTTTGTATGTGTCATCGCCACCTGACACTGACCATGCCACATAAATTTGGTAACAGCGCCACCTATTGGTCAAGAGTAATGAACCATTCATTAACTATGAATAATTACACTTATAAAAATGCTAGTAACTTTTTAATGCATTAGCCTATTGTAATGAAACTGGCCTCAAAATATTCCCTGGCTTATGCCGACAACATAGATACCATATATGCCAGAGTAAGCCGAACTTCCTGTCCGCCATTTTGATTTATGTTGAAAACCTACTTTTTCGAACTCCTCATCAACCGTTAGTCCGATTTTCACCAAAATTGACTCAGATGATCTGTAGACTGTACTGACAAAATGTTATGGATTTTGTATCGATAGACAAAACCGTTTTCGCATACCACAGCGACGAATTTGAGGCACAATGCCAAAATGACACTTGAGGCTGTATCTCTGCAATGCTTTGGCATATTGACACCAAACTTTGTTTGTGTCATTGAAAAGTCACACAGAGTACACCAAATTGACTTGATAACAGCACCACCTATTGGTCAATTTTGATAAGCCAGTAAATCATGCTACTAGAGGTTGTATTTATGATTTTTTTAGCCATTTCAATTACAATCATCCTAAAATTGCTGTTATTGCTCATTAATGCATTTGGTGTGATGCTCCATGCCATGCTTAGCTCCTACATTTGCCGTTGGAGTGCTTGGCCCCGTAATTGCTGCTTGCAGCTATATTTAGGGGCCAAGCACCGAAGGTGCGAGGCACCTATTGTTTTTGTTGGCGTTCTTATTATTATTATTATTAGGGGCCAAGCACCGAAGGTGCGTAGGCACCTATTGTTTTCGTTGGCGTTATTATTAGGGGCCAAGCACCGAAGGTGCGTAGGCACCTATTGTTTTCGTTGGCGTTATTATTATTCTTCTTCTTCTTCTTCTTCTTCTTCCGCCGCAAGTCTATGGCAGCCCATAGAACCGTTTGCGGGAAAGTTGTATAATTTGGCACACTGATAGAGGACAGTCCCAACATTAACTATAGCAAATTTGAAGTCTCTAACTCCAACTCTCTAGCGCCACCACTTGTCCAAACTTTCAATGTTTCTATGCTAATAACTTTTGAACCGTAAGCCAGAAAATGGAAATTCTTTTTTCCTCTGAATCCTTGGCTCAGGCCAAGTCGAATGAACCCTAAAATTCAAAAATCGCAAGGTTTAGTTTTTTCGCTATTTTCAATTATTCGAAAAACCTACTTTTTCGAACTCGTCCTAGACGGTTAGTCCGATTGCCACGAAAATTGGCTCAGATCATCTTCAGACCATGCTGGCAAAAAGTTATGGAATTCAAGTTGATTCGTCCAACTGTTGTCGAATGACACGTAAACAAATTTGACGAAAAGCACGCAAACATGCACGTGAGGCTATATCCCGGCAACGGTTTGTCATATTGAGACCAAACTTGGCGTGTGTTATAACAAGCATGAACTGAGACTACCTGCTGTGTTTCGACACAGCGCCACCTAGTGGTCAGGAGATATGAAAAATGCATATTTTGGCTTATAACTACTGAATGGTTTGGCCAAAAATCACACAACTGGTCTCTTTAGATTCATTGAGTCATGTCGAGTCGAATGATATCCAATTTTCCTGTGTCGGCCATTTTAGGCGTCGGCCATTTTGAATTATGTTTCAAAATGCTGTATTTTTTGAACGCAGCATCGTATCGTTTCACAAATAATTACAAAAATATTCGGCTCCATGCCCTGAAGGTACTCAAAAAGTTTGGTGGCAGCGCCACCTTGTGGCCAATAGTTATAATGAAATATCACATAAATGCTAATAACTTTTGAATAAATTAGTCTATTAAAATTAAAATGGTCTCGCTATATTCTGTGGGTCATGCCGAGAGTATTGATACCAATAATGTGAAAATTGGCCTTACTTCCTGTCCGCCATTTTGCTTAATGTTGAAAACCTACTTTTTCGAACTCCTCCTAGACCGTTAGCCCAATTTTCACCAAATTTGACGTGAATCATCTTCAGACCATGCTGGAAAAAAGTTATGGATTTTGTGTCGATATACGTAACGGTTCTCATTTAGCGCATCAACGAATTTGCTGGAAGGGTGCCAAAATGCATTTGAGGCTGTATCTCTGCAACACTTTGACATATTTGCACCAAACTTTGTATGTGTCATCGCCACCTCACACTGACCATGCCACATATATGTGGTAACAGCGCCACCTATTGGTCAAGAGTAATAAACCATTCATTAACCATGAGTAATTACACTTTTTAAAATGCTAATAACTTTTTAGTCCATTAGCCTATTGCAACGAAACTGGGCTCAAAATATTCCCTGGCTTATGCCGATAACATAGATACCAAATATGCCAGTGTTTACTGAAGTTCCGGTCCACCATTTTGATTTATGTTGAAAACCTACTTTTTCGAACTCCTCATGAACCGTATGTCCAATTTTCACCAAATTCGAATCAGATGATCTTCAGACTATGTTGACACAAAGTTATGGATTTTGTGTCGATAGACAAAACCGTTTTCGCATACCAAAGCGACGAAGTTGAAACACAATGACAAAATGACACTTGAGGCTGCATCTCTGGAATGCTGTGGCATATTAACACCAAACTTTGTGTGTGTCATTGAAAAGTCAAACAGAGTACACCAAATTGATTTCATAACAGTGCCACCTATTGGTCAAACTTTATAAGCCAAGTAATCATGCTACTAGAGGTGGTATTATGATTTTTTTTTGCCATTTCAATTACAATAATTCCAAAATTACTGTTATTGCTCATTAATGTATTTGGTGTGATGCTTCATGCCATGCTTAGCTCCTACATTTGCCGTTGGAGTGCTTGGCCCCGTAATTGCTGCTTGCAGCTATATTTATTCTTCTTCTTCTTCTTCTTCTTCTTCCGCCGCAAGTCTATGGCAGCCCATAGAACCGTTTGCGGGAAAGTTGTATAATTTGGCACACTGATAGAGGACAGTCCCAACATTAACTATAGCAAATTTGAAGCCTCTAACTCCTACTCTCTAGCGCCACCACTTGTCCAAACTTTCAATGTTTGTATGCTAATAACTTTTGAACCGTAAGCCAGAAAATGGAAATTCTTTTTTCCTCTGAATCCTTGGCTCAAGCCAAGTCGAATGAACCCTAAAATTCAAAAATCGCAAGGTTTAGTTTTTTCGCTATTTTCAACTTTTCGAAAAACTTACTTTTTCGAACTCGTCCTAGACGGTTTGTCCGATTTTCACGAAAATTGGCTCAGATCATCAACAGACCATGCTGGCAAAAAGTTATGGAATTCAAGTTGATTCGTCCAACCGTTCTCGAATGACACGTGAAAAAATATGACGAAAAGCACGCAAAAATACACGTGAGGCTATATCTCCACAACGGTTTGGCGTATTGAGACCAAACTTGGTGTGTGTTATAATAAGCATGACCTGAGACTACCTGCAGTGTTTCGACACAGCGCCACCTAGTGGTCAGGAGATATGAAAAATGCATATTTTGGCTTATAACTTCTGAATGGTTTGGCCAAAAATTACAAAACTGGTCTCTGTAGATTCAGTGCGTCATGTCGAGTCGATTGATATCCAATTTTCCCGTGTCGGCCATTTTAGGCGTCGGCCATTTTGAATTATGTTTCAAAATGCTGTATTTTTTGAACGCATCATCGTATCGTTTCGCAAATAATTACAAAAATATTCGGCTCCATGCCCTGAAGGTACTCAAAAAGTTTGGTGGCAGCGCCACCTTGTGGCCAATAGTTATAATGAAATATCACATAAATGCTAATAACTTTTGAATAAATTAGACTATTAAAATTAAAATGGCCTCCCTATATTCTGTGGGTAAAGCCGAGAGCATTGATACCAATTATGTGAAAATTGGCCATACTTCCTGTCCGCCATTTTGCTTAATGTTGAAAACCTACTTTTTCGAACTCCTCCTAGACCGTTAGTCCGATTTTCACCAAATTTGACGTGTATCATCTTCAGACCATGCTGGCAAAAAGTTATGGATTTCGTGTCGATATATGAAACGGTTCTCATTAAGCGCATCAACGAATTTGTTGGAAGGGTGCCAAAATGCATTTGAGGCTGTATCTCTGCAACGCTTTGACATATTTACACCAAACTTTGTACGTGTCATCGCTACCTCACACTGACCATGCCACATAAATTTGGTAACAGCGCCACCTATTGGTCAAGAGTAATAAACCATTCATTAACCATGAATAATTACACTTGTAAAAATGCTAATAACTTTTTATTGCATTAGCCCATTCGAGTGGAACTGGGCTCAAAATATTCCCTGGTTTATGCCGATAACATAGATACCAAATATACCATAGTAAGCTGAACTTCCGGTCCGCCATTTTGATTTATGTTGAAAACCTACTTTGTCGAACTCCTCATCAACCGTAGGTCCGATTTTCACCAAATTCGAATCAAATGATCTTCAGACTATGCTGACTCAAAGTTATGGCTTTTGAGTCGATAGACAAAACCGTTTTCGCATACCACATCGACGAATTTGAGGCACAATGAGAAAATGACACTTGAGGCTGTATCCCTGGAATGCTTTGGCATATTGACACCAAACTTTGTGTGTGTCATTGAAAAGTCACACAGAGTACACCAAATTGATTTTATAACAGTGCCACCTATTGGTCAAGCTTGATAAGCCAAGTAATCATGCTACTAGAGGTGGTATTATAATTTTTTTTTTGCCATTTCAATTACAATAATTCCAAAATTGCTGTTATTGCTCATTAATGAATTTGGTGTGATGCTTCATGCGATGCTTAGCTCCTACATTTGCCGTTGGAGTGCTTGGCCCCGTAATTGCTGCTTGCAGCTATATTTATTATTATTATTCTTCCGACTGGGAGTCTATGGCAGCCCATAGAACCAAATGCGGGAAAGTTGTAATGGTTTGACATTCTGATAGAGGACAGTGCCAACATTAAGTACACCAATTTTGGTGGGTCTAATACATTGCCTCTAGCGCCACCAACTGTCCAAAGTTTCACTTTTATTTTGTTAATAACTTTTTAACCCTAAGGCCAATCAACAAAAATCTTTTTTCCTCTGATTTCTGAGCTCATGCCGATTCGATTGCATCCTATGACGTCATTTTCTGTCATAGAAATATGGCCGCCATTTTGAATTTTTTAAAAAACCTACTTTTTCGAACTCGTCCTAGACGGTTTGTCCGATTCACACGAAAATTGAACCAGATTATCTTCAGGCAGTGCTGACCAAAAGTTATGCAAATCAAATTGATTCGTCAAACTGTTTTCGATAAACGCTCAAACAAATTTTACGTAACGCTTACAAAAACAGTCGCAAGGCTGTATCTCTGCAACGATTTATCGTATTCAGACCAAACCTGGTACATGTCATAACAAGCATGACCTGAGGCTACTTGCTGCGTTTCGGCCCAGTGCCACCTACTGGTCTGGAGATATGAAAAATTGCTATTTTTGCTTATAACTTCTAAACAGTTTGTCCAAAAATCATAACATTGGTCTTGTTAGATTCAGAGCAACATGCCGAGTCAACTGATATCCAATTTTACCATCTCGGCCATTTTGACTGTCGGCCATTTTGAATTTTGTGCTAAAATGCTGTATTTTCAGAACGCATCAACGGATTGTTACGAAACATGGTATGGGTCATCAGTACAATGTCCTGAAGGAGCGTGAGAAGTTTCGAAACAGCGCCACCTAGTGGTGATCATCCTTATTTAAATGCTTATAACCTTGGGTCTGGTCGACTTATTTTCTCGAGACTCACCAAATTCGACTCCTGAAACCTTACTGAGTCCAACGATACCAAACATTCTAGGTTTCGCCTTACGGTTTGTGTAGCGTTGTGATTTAGCGCTTAAAAAACATCTGGCTATATCTTTGAAACCGCTTGTCTGATCGAGACGAAACCACCGTCAGAAGTTCGGAAACATAGGTCGATAGCTATACGCCAATGCCCAAATGCCAAAATATTGATAGTAAGGGGTAGTAATATTCAATCAAAGTCAAGAGTCAGTCAATTTTTACATGCTTTTTCATATAAATGCCCATAACTCTGAAGTGAATTGAGATATTTTCACCAAAATTGACACACATATGTATGGGCTCACTCTGAGCAAACATAAAAAAAAATGGTGGGACTGAGCCTCTTGGTGGCGCTATAATAGAACAAAACATGAAATTCTCATTGACTTCAATACAGTTTTGTGAAATAAAATGCTATACTAAACAAATGCATTGGTGTAATGTTACGAAACTCAGAATGTGTCAACAACACCATCCCCTGAAGGTACTCAAAATATTTTGAAACAGCGCCACCTAGTGGTCAAAAGTTATAACTCAATTTACATAAAGGCTAATAACTTTTGAATAAATCTGGGTATTGACATGATGCTGGTCTTCATAGACTCCTTGGGTCACGCCGAGAAAATAGATATAAAGTTTTTTTTTATTTGGCTGAACTTCCTGTCCGCCATTTTGATGAATGTTGAAAACCTACTTTTTCGAACTCCTCCTAGACCGTTTGTCTGATTTTCACCAAATTTGACGTGGATCAATTTCAGACCATCCTGGCAAAATGTTATAGATTTCGTATTGATATACGAAGTGGTTCTCATTTAGCGCATCAACGAAACTGCTGGAAGGGTGCCAAAATGCATTTGAGGCTGTATCTCTGCAAAGCTTTGACATATTTGCACCAAACTTTGTATGTGTCATCGTCACCTCACACTGACCTTTCCAAACTAATTTGGTAACAGCGCCACCTATTGGTTACACGTGATAAGCAAATAAATCCTATTACTAGTTGTTGTGTTTATTGTTTTCAAGCCATTTTGCCTAAAATAATCTTAAAACTGTCTTAATTACTCATTCCTGCCGTTCGTCTGAAGCTTGCTACTGTAGTGCTTGGCCCCGTTATTGCTGCTTGCAGCTATATTTTACTATTATTTTTGTCTCAGTCTTTATAATTCGCAATTGTGAGAACAAGAAAAAAAAAGAAAGTCAGAATTGCGAGATATAAATTCGCAATTTTGTTAGAAAACAACTCCCAACGTGCATTTCTGAACTTAAAACTCTCAATTTTGACTGTATAACTCGCAATTGCATTATAAAGTCAGAATTGCAAGATATTCTGTTTATATCTCGCAATTCAGAGAAAAAAGACAACCTAAGAATTGTGAGATAAAAAGTCGCAACCTTGTTTTATTTTTATTAATTGGCGGTAGACGGCGGTAGAGCATTATGGAGTGAGTTTTGGTTCTTTATTACATGCGAGAAAATAAAAGATCTGAGAGAAAAAAAAAAAGTTTGAGAGAAAAAGTTATCACACTGATAGCAAAAAAACATTTCATGAGAGAAAAAAGATTATCTAAGAGAAAAAGTTTTCATGCCAATAGCAAAAAATAATTATATTTGAGACTAAAAAAAGTTTTGAGAGAAAGTATTTTCTCATAGAACATAAAAAAATATACATTTGAAATTTTTTTAATTATTTCTGAGAAAAAAAATCTCTCTCAAAATACTTTGAAAAAAACTCTCAAATATATATTTTTTGCTATCAGTGTGAAAATATTTTCTCTAAAAAAAAAAAGTGTTTCTCTCGAAACGCTTTTCTTTGCTCTTGATGCAATTTCTTGCTCTCGTGTCAGGATTTTGCTTTCACTGTGAGAATTGTGTCATGGGCGGGGCCACGTTTCAAATGGCCAGTCGGGTGAGCATCGTCTTGTCTTGGGAGTCGAACTGAATCATTACACCATTGTTCGGTTCACCTGCATAGATGCCGCCTCTGCCTTATGACTAGTTAAGTTGAGCAGTGAGCACGGACACTCCAATGTTTGGGCAAGATGATGACACACAGCTGGCTGAGCAAGTTCAGTATCACTGAAGATTAAACATTAAAAAATAGCACTCATATTCATGAATGAATGTGTATTATATTATTTGCTTGCTAATCGCTAGTAAAGCTAACCAGCCATCATGCTAGGTAAACTTGCAAACTCACCTGGTTTATACTATGTTTAAATCAAATGCCAAATTAATGTTTTGATTTAGATAGTTTCACGCCTTATTTAGTGAGTAGTGAGCAGTGATTGATATACCGTTTGAAAGTGTCCCACCTAGTTTTGTTTAAAATAGTCTTTGTATGGTTGTTGCACTACATGTTTAGCTACACTGCATGTATAGCTCACAAACTCAGCTACACAGGGCTTATTCTAAATATTTTTTACCATCTAGCCGAGGTCTAGAGCTGACAAGGTAAATTGCAGGTCTAGGACTAACTCTTACATTAGCAACCCACAAATATGTTTGTGCCTGTACTGTCATGGTAATTATTTTTTCTTTTAAATCTTTCAAACGGTATATCAATCATTGTCTAACGTTAGCTAGTTGTAGGGTTGCCACCTTCCATGCATATTAACGTTAGTTGAAAGTTGTACGGGAGGTTGTATGAACAAGCAGTTACTCTTCAGGTGCTTTGAGGCTAGCAAGTGCAAAGGTAGAAACTAGCTCACTACTCACTAAATAAGGCGTGAAACTATCTAAATCAAAACATTAATTTGGCATTTGATTTAAACATAGTATAAACCAGGTGAGTTTGCAAGTTTACCTAGCATGATGGCTGGTTAGCTTTACTAGCGATTAGCAAGCAAATAATATAATACACATTCATTCATGAATATGAGTGCTATTTTTTAATGTTTAATCTTCAGTGATACTGAACTTGCTCAGCCAGCTGTGTGTCATCATCTTGCCCAAACATTGGAGTGTCCGTGCTCACTGCTCAACTTAACTAGTCATAAGGCAGAGGCGGCATCTATGCAGGTGAACCGAACAATGGTGTAATGATTCAGTTCGACTCCCAGGACAAGACGATGCTCACCCGACTGGCCATTTGAAACGTGGCCCCGCCCATGACACAATTCTCACAGTGAAAGCAAAATCCTGACACGAGAGCAAGAAATTGCATCAAGAGCAAAGAAAAGCGTTTCGAGAGAAACACTTTTTTTTTAGAGAAAATATTTTCACACTGATAGCAAAAAATATATATTTGAGAGTTTTTTTCAAAGTATTTTGAGAGAGATTTTTTTTCTCAGAAATACTAAAAAAAAATTCAAATGTATATTTTTTTATGTTCTATGAGAAAATACTTTCTCTCAAAACTTTTTTTAGTCTCAAATATAATTATTTTTTGCTATTGGCATGAAAACTTTTTCTCTTAAATATTCTTTTTTCTCTCATGAAATGTTTTTTTGCTATCAGTGTGATAACTTTTTCTCTCAAACTTTTTTTTTTCTCTCAGATCTTTTATTTTCTCGCATGTAATAAAGAACCAAAACTCACTCCATAACCAAAACTCACTCCATAGAGCATCACCACCGACCCCGAGAAACATCCAGAGGACAAGACCTCAATACTATCCCACCGTAGTCCAGCAGGTGGAGCTCTTCAGATTCCGAGACTGAAATCACCAGCAAAGGAGATCAGTGAAGAAGACACCGCGTGTGTTTTACCGAATCAACAGTGCTCAATGGCGGGGCTCGAGTTGCTGTCGGATCAGGGATACCGGCTCGATGGACGAAAAGCGTCCGAGCTGCGCAAGGTTCAGGCCCGCACGAGCGTGTTCGCGCAGGCGGACGGATCCGCGTATCTGGAGCAGGGCAACACTAAAGCGCTGGCCGTGGTGTACGGACCGCACGAGGTCAGGCCTTATATATATCACATAGACCAATTATACAATATTCAAGCAATATGGGTAGCTGTTAGTGTTATATATATATATATATATATATATATATATATATATATATATATATATATATATACATAAAAGGTGTGTTCCGTTTTAAAAGTTTACAAGTGCACAGTTTTGAACACATCTGTAAACTTTCCCGAATGCTTCTCCGTCGTAACGTAAGTAATTAACAAACACGCGTCTTACTCATTACTATGCAGGTGATGCATTCGGGAAGAAGAAAAAACTACAAATTTACTTTTTCATCAATTAAAGTTACATATACTGAGAGCAGGTACAATGTTGTGCTCAAAATGAGCCTAATTCACGGTAACGTTTAAATTTCAAAAGCGTAAAATAGCGTTTAAAAAGTTGTAATTGCTGTATACAATACTATTAAAAGTTTGTGATAATTTATAATATGTTCTTATATCTCTTTAGCTTGTAATGTGTTTTTGTAAACTCATGATCTTGTTTTAATTGCGTTATTTGTAAGATATATGTATGTTTACAGTGTAATACATTTATTATGCATCTATAAATAGCTACAAACACATGCATGTATATATTTATAGAAAAATGTGTTTGTTACACACACACACACACACACACACACACATATATATATATATATATATATATATATATATATGAAAATATATTCAAAATTTGTACTGTATGTCTGTGTATTTATATATACATAATAAATATAAACAGTACACACATACGTTATATAAACAAAACCGTTATTTTGGATGATCTGAATCATGTTGATCTGTCTGACTCCCTGCAGACGCGAGGCTCTCGCAGTAAATCTCTGCACGACCGAGCAGTCATTAACTGTCAGTTCAGCATGGCCACGTTCAGCACGGCGGAGAGGAAGAGACGTCCACACGGAGACCGCAAGTCCAGCGAGATGAGCCTTCATCTCAAACAGACCTTTGAAGCTGCGGTGCTCACCGAGCTCTACCCACGATCACAAATCGACATCTACGTTAAGGTTAGAGCACTCGACTGAAACTAAGTGTAATCTAGAAGTGTGTGTGCTAACCTGCAGTTACAGGTTTTACAAGTATTATACTGTATATAAAAAACAAAAATTCTGCTTTCAGAATTGTAACCATTCAAATGCGAGTTGTTTGTTTACATAATGCCACTGGTGGTGTTGTTATTTTTTAAACAAAATATATAATTTTTTTTCCCCCCCATATCTCAAACATTTTTGGGAGTTATTCTAGTCTTGGATATGTCAGTGATTAGCAGCAACGTTAATTTCGATGCATTATTTCTTGTGCATTTTTCCGTAATGTATTGTTTTACTCATTTTAAAATGTTTTCTAAAAGGAATTGAGGGTGAAATATTAGAATTTCAATAAATTTTACAATGTATGGTGTTTGCATTAATACAGCCCAAATTGTAAAAATTAAAATTTTAATTAAATCACAGTACATGTAGGGCAAGACAGGAAACCTGAGTTGAATGAGCTTGACCTTTGACCCCCTCAGATGGCATTACACTGCGGTGTGAAATATAGCCGCATGGGCTCAAGAGTACTTCTGAAAACCACTGTTTATTAACACAATCTACTGCTGCATCAAGAAATGCATCTTGAATATCTATTACTCTAAGACAGTGGTTCCCAAACTTTTTCCAGCATGCACCCCTTTCTAGTGTTTGGCACCTGTCAAGCACCCCCCAACACCTTACTCTGGTTAGATTTCACATTTTTAATTGCAATAACTAAATGAGAAAACATAATAATAATAAAAGATCACTTCCTTTTTTTTGTGAGATGGATGGGCCTGCATGTTTGCACACAGATCATATACATTAAATATATATGATATATACATATAAATATTTAATTTCTTTAAAGTGCCCGTTTTTAACCTGGATTCACGAAACATTCTTAAGAAGAAATTTCTTCTCAACTTCCATTTTCTTCTTATTTTTTTTATTTTAGAAAAAACTTAAGGATATTTTGTATTCCCAAAAAAATTCATCTTAAGAATATTCTTATCTTTTCTTAAGATTGTTGAAGATAATCTTCTTAAATTTAGGAAAGCCCCAGACTTTTCTTAAATCCAAATAATAATAATTATTTAATTAATTTATTGGGTTATTTGAAATTAATTGTTATATTTGAACATTACAGCAACAGCTACATATAATACATAGGAGGACTAGAGATGTGCACAAGTTTTCTGAAGGGACAGCGATGACTGATTTCTTTTACTGTCTATGGTTAGCACCTAATATGAACTAAAAGAACAGGGTGGGGCTATTGTGACACAAACGTGATTGTAAAATGAAATGAAATCAATTGTAATTTATACAGTAATGGAGTGTGTAATGTGGAATGTGAAATTTTATTTCTTAATAAAACCTTTGCATGTAAAGTTTACCTTCAATTAAATACATAAAAATAATAAAGAGCGATCTTTTTCCCCGCCATTACAAACATTCTCTTGCGCACCCCTGGTGGTCAGTCTGCGCACCACTAGGGGTGCACGCACCCCAGTTTGGGAACCACTGCTCTAAGAGAAAGAATCACTTAAAATGCAAAGTTCAGATCATATCACATTTTATTGGTGCTAATATCCACAACCCCTGTCTCTGGTCCTGTGCTGTAGATTCTGCAGGCAGACGGTGGGAACTACAGTGCTTGTGTGAATGCTGCTACCCTGGCTCTGGTGGATGCTGGTATTCCCATGCGTGACTATGTGTGCGCCTGCACCGCTGGCTTTGTGGAGGACACACCGCTGGCTGATCTGTGTCACGCTGAGGAGAGCGGAGGAGGAACATCGCTGGCTCTTGCCCTGCTTCCCCGCAGTGGAAACATCGCCCTGCTGCAGATGGACGCCCGGCTCCACCAGGACCACTTGGACGCTTTAATAGAGGCAGCCATGACGGCGTGTAAAGGTCTCAGTAAAGTCCTGGATGACGTTGTGCGTCAGCATCTTGAAGAGGTTTCAGTTCTGACCAGAGATTGAGGAGGAGAGCAGGTTTGATGGTTTAACGTCCTGTTAATTCCCTGAAACGGACTGTGTTATCATTTGGCTGAATTGACAGATTTGAAAGACAACAAAACAAAAAATATGGATGAAACACCATGTATAATATCAACAAAAAACTGTTTTGTGATAATGAAGATGTCCATTTTGAAAGTGTTTTCATGAAAAGGCATTGGTATGTTTCCAAGCAGTTGACAGTTTGACAGTTTTCCTTTTGTGTACCTCTTTACACAATCGTTTTTGTTTCCCCAAACATTTGTTCCCCATCTATTTTGTACTGCCAGTAATGTATGTGCAAAAAACATTGTGAATAAACACATCCTAATTGGGGTATATGAAACCAGGGAATTCTGTGAGTTCATGAAAAGCTATTAACTAACTAAAAGTAATTAAAGTAATATTTAATCAATAATAAAATTTTAATTTGAAAACGCCAAAGTCCATTTAAGGCAATCTGTGAAAGGCCTCTCATATTTCTTTCAATGGGGAAGCATCAAGTTCTCCAAAACGGTTTACCAAGCTTACGATTAAATGTCATATTTGAAGTCACCGGTGAAATGAAAACAGCTGCCCCATAAATGTTATTCCTTACGGACCAATAGCATTTAAAAAAAATAATTATATGTATTTCGCGGGCTAGAACAGCTAGTGTGCATGCGCTCATCTCAGAAACATCTTTATTGTAGAGCAGCCATGTCTGGTGTTGCATTGTTCCCCATTCAAAACTATATGAGTGACACTCTTGGAAAATGTTTGTTTACAGCAGTTACCATGGCAACAGCTCTATTTCTGATGCTCCATAAGCGCCACCTGCTGTCTGAGAGTGGATTTACAGTTATTCAGCCTGTCTGATGTTTTTGTTCAGACCAATGAGAAAACAAGACCAACATTTTGTTGTAAATGTTAACTAACTGTTAATAAACTAATGTTAATTACAAAAATCTGAACACTTTAATACTAAAATAGCCTATGTGGAACTGTTAATGGAGCAGATATTACCTTTTCTTAGTAAAAGTTAGGTTTGTTATTTTATAAAACGTTTCTTTGTCAGAATTAATTTGTACAAATAGTACATGTTAGTAGATAACACAATATGTTGTAAGTCACCCAACCAGTATTTCTTTTAATTTAAAATCACATTTGAACAATATTGTGATATTGATAACGGATTATTTTGGTCATGATAATCCTATGAAAACATCACGTCATTTTATCTCTAATAACATTAGCAGTGTACAGTTTTTTAATTAAGAAAAAAAAAACGTAAAAATGGATAAAAACACTTATATATACTTAACTCGAATATCTGCGCAAAAGCTGATGGAACCAGACAGTTTGCGTGTTTGATTGGTTTAGTGCAGCAATGAAAGGCTAATATAAAGCATGTCATTAACCTTGTTAAAGGGAGAGCTCACCCACAACTTAAAGTTGAACCCCTGATGTTAAATGGACTATTTTACGGATAGTCCTTGCTATGTTTCTGGGACTTGGAACATTTCATTTACTTTACTGTTTATGCAGGATCTGAGAGCTCTCAGATTTAACCAAAAATATCTTAATTTGTGTTCAGAAGATGAACTAAAGGTCTTACGGGTTTGGAACGACATGAGGGTGAGTAATTAAATCACATCATTTACATTTATGGGTGAACTCACCCTTTAAGAATGGCCCAGAGCTTGTTTAATTTGTTGTGATGAAAAAGTGGTTACACTTTATTTGAAGGTGTCCTTGTTCTAGTGTAATACATTTAATTACTGAGTAATATAACTTAACTACATGTACTTACTATATGGTTAGGCTTTGGCTTTGGCTTACTTGCATGCACAAGTAATTGTTATAATAATAGCAAGTACATGTAACGTGTAATAAGGACACCTTCCAATAAAGTTTTATCGAAAAATGTCACGCCTGTGGCAATAAGGTGCTATCCTGTAAGTATCCTACTTAACCACACTTAAATAAAAGTCCTGTATATTTGCAGATGTACTTCTCTAATATTTCTGCCATAATACTGAAACATTCACTGTCCAGTGCCAAAATAAACCAAATCAGAAAACTGCACAGAATGATAAAATAATACAATGAGTGTTTGGTAAAAGTACCCCAAAGCTACCACAAGAGCCACTTAATGAGTAACAAGCTTTAATGAATAGGAGTATCCTGGAATTATTATTTGTGCTATTGGTGCAATTTGTTATATTATATGGAAAGATGTGAAAGAGTTTTTGACTGATTGATTGCAGCAGCCTGTGAGAGATGGTGATGATGAAGATAAAAAAAACCCATTGTAATGAATCACAGCCCAGCAGAGGGAGCCCATTGTCCTCTGGACTGTTTCTTTAAGTGATTTTTACATTGTGTCTTCATCTGAACTTTTGCATCATATTTACATAAACCCTTAGCCATCTATTTAAATGTAACTATATATATATATATATATATATATATATATATATATATATGTAAAGAAACCACCATAAAACTTATGTGGAATTATTTTTAAAATACATTAAGCAATTTTAATAGCAATGTATTTTTTATCAATTCTCAAAGTAAACTTAATATGTATAATGGTAGATACAGAATGACACTGTTACAACGACATCTTAAAAAAAGGCAAACTAATTGCCATATTCCAAGTATTTAAATAAACAAATAAATAATCTTGAAATATGGAATAAAAGGAACAGGTTATCAGGAGTATCAGAAAAATCTTCAAACGAGTCTTCATAAGATTCATGATGTGCAAAAACACACCAAAGGTATAGAGATGTTACACACACTGACCTGTAAACAGTTCTGGATGGGTCCCTCAGTTTCATCTCGGTGAAATTTCGCGGAATAAATCGTACACTACTTGTGTGATATATATATAATCCTCCACAGCGCGCTGGAGGGTGATGATGCGCGTGCATTGTGACGTAGGAGCGCCTAAGCATGCATCAAATAAGGAAGTCTCAGATCCGGTAGTTCCCCTTTACTTTAAGAGAACTATTAGATAGTTCGGTTAAAACCCAGTTCAAGCTTCGCCATCGCATGTTCAAAAAGTCTTGCCTTTTCATGCGTTTCCCGTCTTTAAAATTGAGTTTGTAGTCATATTTTCTTACCGTAACCAGTTGAAACCGCAACAAAGGTGAAAAGCAGACAACAGGATGGATGTTACTCACCTGACGGAGGACGAAATGGCCGATATAAAGAAGGAAGTAGGTATCTTGTGTATGAATGTGGTTTAAACAGATCAGAGATGCCGTGTGTGTGTGTGTGTGTGTGTGTGTGAAGTGGGGTTGTCAGATGATGCGTTGTATTGAGGTGGAAGCGAAAGTGGTGCCAGTTCTCTGTTGATCCGCTGACCGTAAACCCGATCCAACCGCTACATATGTCAAAGACTGATTGCAATCATTAAATGACTTCTCTGGAGGCAGATCATTAAGTTTTTATACACTCCACTCACCGAGGAATCTGTTTCTGGAATGTGGATAATCTACAAAATCATTATAATATAAAATACACACTTCAACTTACATGCATACGAAGGTTTCTTTCTTCAATTAATCAAAAAAGGAGATTTGTAAAGCATGTGGGTAACCATTCAGTTTCTGGTAGTCATTGACTTTCATGATGTTTTTTGTTGTTGTTGCTGTTTGTTTGTTTCCAAAACTATGGAAGTCAGTAAAACCTACAGCAAAGCCATTTTTCCATTTTCAATCTTTTACATTATATGTTAAGTAATATGTTTCATGGAAAATAAACAAAACTACTTTTTACATTTTTTATCCTTTGGTAGAAACAGACTTCCTTTCAAAAAAAAAAAAAACTGCTCACCTCTAAATATTTTGTCTACATGTTTCTTTTTCACCGTAGGCCATAGAGAGGTTACGCCCATACCTGGTGGATAAGATCATCGCAGAGCGGCACTTTGATTACTTGCGCTCAAAGAAAATCCTGACCAGAGATGATACAGAGGAGATCAGCTGCAGAACCACGAGAGGGAGACGCACCAGCAAACTGCTGGATATCCTGGCAGAAAACCCTCGGGGTCTAGACATGCTCATAGAGTCCATCAAATGGGGCCGAACACTCAACTTCATCATCGCAAAGATCACTGATGAAGTGCAGAGCGTGAAAAATGAGCGACTGGAAGCTTTAAAAGGTGAAAAAGAACCCATGTTAATTAAAGGGGTTCTATCTTTTTATCTGTATAATTGTATTGCTACATCTTCTTTAAGATTTAAACAGCCCCTGACAAATGGCTAACATTATGGTTAATTATCAACTATGCAAGAAATGCAAAATATCTAAATTGAGGAAAAGCTCAAAGTTTTTTTTGTTTTTTTTTTGTACATCTGACAGCTGAATAAATAAGCTTTCCATTGATGTATGGTTTGTTAGGAGGATAATATTTGACCAAGATACAACAATTTGAAAATCTGAAATCTGAGGGTGCAAAAAAGAACAAAAAAATAATAACAATCCAAATATTAAGAAAAGTTGTCCAAATGAGGTTCTTAGCAATGCATATACCTGATCAAAAATTAAGTTTTGATATATTTACAGTAGGAAATTTACAAAATATGTTCATGGAACATGATCTTTACATTTACATTTATTAGACGCTTTTATCCAAAGCAACTTATTCAGGCTAACATTTTTTACCTAACACGTGCTCCCTGGGAATCGAACCCACAACCTTGCGCTGCTAACACAATGTTCTACCACTGAGCCACAGGAACACCTTTTACTTGATTTTTTTTATTTTTTTACTTTTACTTAACCTCTTTACTTAATATCCTAATGATTTTTGGCATAAAAGAAAAATCTATAATTTTGACCCATACAATGTATGGTTGGCTATTATTACAAATATACCCCAGCGACTTAAGGGGTCACATATTAATATCAGATGTAAACATGGACAAAATTTTCTTCATTATTAATGGATTAGAGCTCTCACCAAATTAAATTGTTGTTTATTGCTTAAAAGATCACCCATTTATTGTCCAATACTGGAAAATAAGACACAGACTGTCTCTCTGCCTCTTTATCTTTCTTTGAAAAGAGTAATACATTTAAATTTAAGATTTTGTATTCTTTTTTATATACAGTAAATGCTATTGTTATAATAATATAATATATCACCCTTGACTTCCAAAGCTTTCTGGAGACTGTGGGTACGGTAATAATAAGTTGTCCAGTGACTTTAAGTAGCATTCATCAATTTGATGAGCGTAAGTGTTTATAATTAGTTTCTTGATTTCTTCTGATCAGTGTTTTCTTGCAGCAGGGTCCTCTGCAAATTCATGTTATTCAAGTACAAAAGGAGCAACCAATGACTTCTCCAAAATGGACCCGGACTATGACAAGTACTCTACTATATGCTATCATCCAGAAGGGGAAGGAAGTCCGTCGTCCTCTGTGGCTACGGGATCCTTTAACCTGCATTACGGCTCGGGTCGAGGGAACGAGGCGGTGTCAGTCTGCGGCGGCGCTGGGAGCATGAACGTGTCCTCCAACATCTCATCAAGCCTGCCTAAACCTGGAGACCCTGGAGCTCCGCCGCTGCCCGAGGAGCCCGATATGGACAACCAGGATATAGATGCTGCTGTTTGTGGAAGTACAGGAAGTAGTGGGGATGCTAACTTCCAGCCGCTGCGCTCACGTTCTCTGGCTCCGATGTCTCACATGTCGTAGCGCAGCCTTTGGATGTAATCTCCTGCATTCCATCAATGCGTGAGATGCAGAACATTCTCCAAAACAAATGTCTCTAATCAGCACTGTCACACTGCTAATCTTTCTTCTGCTTGTTAAATGTGCTTAATTAAAACAAGCTTATGCTGAACATTTTGTTTCTACTTACTTTAAATGTCTCCAATCATGTAGAACTGAATTTTACTTCATTTAGTTAACACTTTACTTAAAGCATTTATTTATAATGCATTAAAAAGGGATTCATAATGTATCTTTTAATGCATAATGTAATTTCATAAATAATTGGAACCAAGTTAAAATGCATTATAATTACCATAGTGCTGTCAAATCCAAATACGTTTTTTTTTCTCCATAATATATGTGTGTTCGGTGTATATTTAAATACACATGCATACAGTATATAGTTTGAAAGTATTTACATGTCTATATTTATATTTATAATTTATATAATAAATATTTAATATGTAAACAAAACTTTTCTGAAATGTATACATATATGTGTGTGTATTATAATAAATAAACACAGTACACACACATACATAATGTAAACAAAAACTTTTTTGGAAGCGATTAATCGCGATTAATCGTTTGACTGCACGGATTATAATATTTGAAGGCTTGTTTGTCAAGTGTTATACTTTCTGAAGGTGTAACAATGAAGAGAAAAGCTTTGTAACTGTGGTTACCATTATTTATGAAATCATGCAATGCATTATAAGGTGCATTATAGGGCGTAATTAATGCATTAAATCTAAGGCTTCAAGTAAAGTGCTACGTGTTTTTTTTTTTTTTTTTTTGTAGAAGTAAACTGGGCAGTGGATTTCTGGTTCCCTGCATGCTTTGCATAGGGCTGGATTGGAACAGTTAAATGTTACTTAAGTGATAGGAGAGTAAAATGTGTTATTCTGAGTAAAGGGAAAACCCTGTTGGTGTTTACTGCTGTTATGCTGACATTTAAAGAGTTTCTATATTGTGATTTTGTGGTTACCATTGTGCTGAAGAGTAAAGCTTGTGGTTAAGTTAAGTGGGTGGATCCATGATTTAAGTTGTATAGTATGTTGTTCCACTCAATGAGCAATAATGCTGTGATAACATCAGCGTAGAGTTCACTGCAAACAATTGCTGTTCTGACTACAGAAAGTGTTTAAATATACAGTAAAAGTCAAAGGGTTTCTATTACTCACTTTTACAAGTAAACAGTTGTGTAACTTATTGAAAAGGGAAGACTTTAGGTAATGTGCTGTTAAGGTGGATTTTACATGTGATTAAATCTACCCAAACAAATTGAGAGCAAATTGTTATCTTGGTTTCATTCTGGAACCTTAGCAGTTTTTACAGTGCATTACTGTAAATGATCCTAGCCTATAATAATGATGATTTTCATGGTGTTTATATTTTGTTAAACATGTTATATAGTCATATATAGTAACAGGTCATCAGTTTATAGTAGCCTATAAAGTGTATAACTTACCGTAATTGGTCACACTATATTAGTTGGCTATAACTACTATGTACTAACATTATTAAATGCATACAACAATGTGGATTTCCTGGGTAACTTTCTGGAAAATTCCCACTTTAACTGCTAATGAGTTTGAAGTATGGGAATGTAAGGGTTAAATGCAAGTCCTTAATATGTAAAGTACTCCACCTAATATAACACTTCATTTGATCATTTGATTTCATACAAATTCTTTATAGGGGTCTCAAGTTTGATAATTATAACCGACTGATCAGTGCATGTGTATTCATTTGACTGACTTTACTCTTCAAGGACATCATTTTAATCTCAAAGTCACATGAACTTCAAACATCAGTCGAAGTTTTCTTTGTACACTTGTTTGACACAAATACTAAAATATGTTAAAACACCGTAAAAGTTAACTACATTTAAGGAAGAAACTATGCTTACGGTTTTTTTATGGACTGTCAAAACTATTTTATGAAACTGTCAGCTTGGAATTCTGAAATTGTTTTTTGCCGCTAGCCTTGCTTGTGACATTTCAGTCAAAGTTGATGAATTGAAAAGCAAGTTTAAAATACAGGTCTTTTCACACTCCATTTAACCCGGGGATATTATATCTTTGTTATGTGTTTATTACTGCACTAAAGGCACGTTTCAAACTTGAATGTTGAGCAGGATCAGCTCCGCTTTTAATTTTCACAAGGTGACAAACGTGAAAAGTGTGAAATAACGCAGTTTCATAATGTTTTAGACATTTTCAACAGCTTTAATTGGTTTCGCTTGATTCTTACCTTCCAGTCCGTCCATTGTAGAAAACTTGATAATACAGTCGACAACACAGCCTTTAATACGA
This sequence comes from Carassius gibelio, assembly GCF_023724105.1. Classification (NCBI taxonomy): domain Eukaryota; kingdom Metazoa; phylum Chordata; class Actinopteri; order Cypriniformes; family Cyprinidae; genus Carassius; species Carassius gibelio. The sequence goes on from NC_068397.1 coordinate 2,884,624, forward strand.
GGCCCAATGCTAGAGCAGGTGTCTACACTAGACGCGACAAAGCGACCGTTGAATAATTTCAAATGCGTGTCAATAGGCTACGTCATAAATAGAACGCAGCAACAGTTTTCTGTCGGAGATTCGAAATGTCGCGCCAAATCCAGTGACACGTTTATAATGAATTATATAATCGTTCTGTTGTTACATAAACAGGCCACGTGATGCGTTTCTCCATTCATGACACTGGCACCATAAATATGAAAATAAGAACATTAACCCTCAGTTTAGGAATGTTTGAAAATCAATTCAACAGGAGGGCCTATTATTAATTGTTAACCCTGTGTAAATTATGAGCAGTGTTAAACATGGGGCAAGATAAACAGGAATTATTTACCTCTCATTTAAAGATGAGATATGTAGTTACTGCAGCATTTTCTTAATTTTGTATTCTTAACATCCACACCCATAAACAGTGGCAGACAAATGAAGTGAATGAATGCTGCACAACCTGCTCAGAAATGGTTTGTCTGAATGTTATCTGATGTATGGCACTGGGCGATTGAAAAAAATGTGAAATTATCTAATAGAACTTTTGGCATCACTTCAACTCGAAGATGAGCACTGGTTATACCAGTTTAAAAAAACCTGCGAGACAACAGCTTCAGTTCCTCAAAAAAACCCTGTGTGTGTTAAATGCCGAGTCAGTCCGTCGTCCTGATTTCAGAGTGAGCAGGCACAATGTCTGACGGAGAGCATTTTTTGTTTAGTGGTTCAAATAATAACCTGCCATGCCACAGAACAACTAAATCACATGTGGACCCTCAGACTGTGGAAGACTTCAGGAGAAAACTGAAATATTTCTTCATGAGTCCATGCCAGAAGTACAGAGCCAGAGGTCGGAAGCCATGGAAAATGATGCTGCAGATACTCAAGATTGCCATTATTACCTTCCAGGTATGTGATTTAGGCCAGAACTACTGCATTTTGAATGGTCAATGTAAGTTAGTTTAATGCTGAATTCCACATTATTCTAAATATTACTGTAATCAGTTGTTTTTTTAGTAGTATGTTAACTTTAGTCTGCCACATCAAGAGAAAGTTTTAAGTTTGACAGATTACTTTTAATTCAATAACCTTTCATTTAAAAAATCCTTTCATTTTCAGAGTACATTACACTTGATATGCATAGTTCCTCATGCGTCTCACCATCCTTAGATTTCAATTGTTTCGTAAAAATGGAAATATGACCGTGACCATGTGTCTTATTTCTAAACAAGCTCAATTTCACACTTCATTTACTGTCAATTTATTAGTCTAGATAAGCAGTTCTTGATGATATTGTTAATAAAATTATGACCCGTCTGCGTGTTGTATTTGTTCCACAGTTAGTTTCTTTTGGATTGAGCAATGAGATGATGGTCACCTTTAAAGAGGGGAATATCATCACCTTCAAACATTTTTTCCTGAAAAATTACCAGGACAGAAATAAAGATTATGCCTTGTACACAAGACACGATGTTCATGACCACATACTGTACATAATCAATAAGGTAAGTAAGAAACAAAAAAGAAAAAATATATATATTTTGTTACAGAAAATCTTTCCTCGAAGTAAATTTATGGTTTTCTTTAAAACCAAAATTTTTATTTAATATCAATAAAAAATAATTATTTTCCGAAAGACAACAATTTACATTTATACAAAGTAAGAAGATTATTTATAATAAAGACCATAATCTTAATTTTGTTTTCTTTAGATACAAGTAATATATATTTACTGCTATATATATATTTTTTTTTTATTTCACCATAAACAAAGCTAAATTACTTATAATATGGAAGTCAAATGTTTACACAAGATAAACTAAAAACATCTTGTTACTCAGTGTTTAATTTAGTTCACTTGAAGATGGGAACAATCATCTTCAATGTCTTTTAAAAATACAATATTTAAAAGAAATCTAATAAATAAATAAACCCACATTAATTTCTGGGGTAAAACTAGTACAATTCATGGTGTAACGCTGTTTAAACAAAATAGTTTCTTTATATTTTTCTATTAAGAGTGTTTTATTGTTTTTAGACACACTAAACAGAAAAGGTTTAAACTGAAATCCATGTTTAATCATTATTATCTGATAAAATCAATTTAAATAAATGACAGTGTTTCAGTTTTTTCAGTGCATATTTATAATGTACAGTGAGAACTGAAAAATATAGGGTTTCCAAAGAAACTAAACTTCCTCTCCTACGAATGCAAATGTGACGTTGGAAAATGCTGAAATCATGCTTTTTTTTCCATTAGGATTTGCACAGACCTGTGGAGTTTGCTAAATATAAATCATGAGATGCATGTTCATTTGCAAAACAATCATATACGGCTGGGTTACACTGGAGTAAATATTCAGTTTCACAGAGGTGCCGTGATTTAATCTTTTATTCTGATTTATTGTCTGATTGTTTTTTTAGTATCTACACCTAGAAGACCTGACGATTGATAATCATGCGTTTGAGAGGATCAATGATGTGGTCACTCCTCTGTCCATCTGTCAAGAGTTATATCGACATGCTAATGTTTTACCAGCCAATGAGACTTTTGATATTGATCCACATGTAGAGACAGGTACTTCATCATTTGTCATAATAACACAGCCGTACAATATAATGTGGGAAGAGTGACAGAAGTGATACAGTTAGTGCACAGTTTCCTAAATAGTAAACATCCTCCATCATGTTAAGATGAAACACCAAAGACTTTTGAGACAGAAGTTAAATGTGCTGTAATATTATAGAATTTTCTTAGGATTTATAGCTTTTTGTTTGTTGCTTATTTACTTCATTTGCAGAATGTCTTTCTATTTACCCGTTCTCACACTACAAGAAGGATGGTTTGGAAAAGGACATGAACCTCACTTTAGATTTCCAAAGGTGTGTACATTGCATCATCCGTCATCCGTTTAATTGAATTCACTGAGTTTGCTTCATTTTTATGGTTCATTTCCAGGTTGTTAGCAGTAAACATCCATCTCAAAGTAAAGGCTATTAACCTTCAAACTGTGCATCATAAAGAGTTACCAGACTGTTATGACTTTGCCGTTAATGTAAGTGTTCAATTCCACACATACGTGTCTTTAAGATAACATGTTGTCAGATAAAAACACCCATTCACTGCCTAACTTTGCATGTACATGTCAACTTACTACAAACCTAACAGTCTATGAGCTGCAAACTCTTAATTCTCTGTTCGCTTCACATCCAAAGGCAGCTGCTTCTGCTTTAGGTTTCAAAAAGCATATTTCCAAAAGTCCATGTACTTGTCATAACCACACAGTTTCCAGGATTGGTTAATATAGGCCTGTCACATGAAGACGTCACAAGCTCTCCAGTTCTTTATTTCTCAGTGTTAAGAGTGGCATGTCTGACTCAGAGCTGGAGTTTCTATTGGACGGGTTAAAGTTGGTTTGATAAAGGGGTTAATCTGCTGCGTTCGATTACAGATCAAGTTTGACAACCATGCACACAGTGGGCGAATCAAGATATCTCTTAGCAGTGATGTTCAGATAAAAGTCTGCAAGGACTGGAATGTTTCTGGCTCAAGTAAGTCGTGATAAATGACTAAACATAGAACACACACACACACACACACACACACAAAATCCCCTCTATACAAAATCAGCAGTCATCATAGTCATGAAATGAACCAAATCAGAGCATATTTGGAAACTTCAGGCAGGCTTAAAAATGTATAAATGATTATATACTCAATATCAAACAAGTGACTAGTCTGCAAACACATAATGTCACATCTTTTCTCAGAGCTCACTTTTATGATCCAGGTGATTTTCAGTGGACACCTGATGTAGCTCCGCCCCTTTTCAGAACTATTCTTCTTTAACTTTTTTTTAACAGTTTTCAAATATTAAATGTTTAGCTTCTTACTACTAAATCTCACTTTTTGACCAATAAAATGCAAGTACTGTTTGTGTTACATCTTACAAACTTCTTTGAACCATTTTACTATTAGTATGTGAGCAAACGTCTGAAAGTGTGTTGTGCTGTGTTTGTTCCAGCAGACCTTCACTATCAGCTCATCGTTCTGTTCGACTGCGTGGTGATCTGCTGCTGTTTGCTCTCGCTCATCCTCTGCACACGCTCAGTCTACAAAGGCATGCACTTGCAGTCTGTAAGTCTGTTATGACTGGCCCATTAAAGCAATAGTTCACCCAAAAATGAAAATTTGCTATTAATCTACTCAACCTCTGGCCATTTGAGAGGTGACTTTTTTCTTTGGTAGAGCATGAAAGTATATTTTTAGCTGAAAACGTGTTGGTTGGTGAATCATGAAATGCAAGTCAATGGCTACCGGCACTTTGAGAGTCAAAAAAGCACATGCAGAAGACCAAAGATTAATCCCTGTGGCTCTTGACAATGTATTGAGGTCTTATGAAGTGAAACGATTGGTCCGCGCAAGAAACAAAACTCTAAATTAACAGCAAATTTTCATTTTTTTGGTGAACTATCCCTTTGTAGCTCTACAATTACAAGCCCCAAAAACACTGCTCCTTTCTGATTTGTTGATTTATTTACTGTATATTGCTAAAGTATATATAAAATCTAAAGCTATATCTAAAATAAACGCTATTTATTTCCCCGCTGTTTACCTTCACGGACATAACCATCTGTTTTTGTAACTTGTGTGTGTTTTTAACATAAACTTGTGTGTGAATGTGTACTTAGTTTAGTTCTCACATGCTGTGACTGCCGCCGGTTTATGTCTGTGTGTGCTCAGAAAACCGTATATCAGGAGTTTAAACTAATATGGTGTAAAATTTATGATTTCAGCACAATAAACATGACAATAAGAATGTTTTTAGATACAGATGTTTTTAGCAGATTTGAACTATAATAATGCAGCTATACTCTGAAAAAGTGGGCGGAGAGCAGCAGCTCATTTGCATTTAAAGAGACATGCACTAAAACTGAATATTTTAGCTTCCACTCAAAATAGGTATTTTCAAAATAATCTAATAAATGATCTGTGGGGTATTGAGCTGAAACTTCACAAACACATTCAGAGGACACTTGAGTTACATACTGTAGAAAGGGGTATAATATGTCTCCTTTAAAAAACAATAAATACCTATGTCTTACGCGTGTGCTTTCTCGTCAGGAGTACACCACATTCGCATCCATTTACTACAATAAAAGAGTTTCCTGGTCTGAGAGAATAGAGTTCATCAACGGCTGGTACATCCTCATCATCATCAGTGACACGCTGACTATCACAGGATCTGTTCTCAAAATATGCATACAGAGCAAGGTGAGCACGAGATGCGCCACAGAGGGTTTAAAAGGAGATAAGTCTGTTTCTGTTCGTGATGTATGCACTAATGCTCCGCAATTGTCTTGTTTTCAGGAACTGACCAATTATGATGTGTGCAGTATTTTACTGGGCACTGCAACAATGTTTGTGTGGATTGGAGTAATGCGTTACCTCAGTTTCTTTCAGAAATATTATGTAAGTGGCTCATTTATTCATTTTTGTGTGTGTTTGTGTTTTAAACATAAAGTGGCATTGGCAAAACAAAGCAGTGTATTTAGTAATTAATGTTAGACCGTGATGAGTCTGTCTTTCTTGTGTCTCCGTCAGATCCTCATCCTCACCCTGCAGGCTGCGCTTCCTAACGTCATTCGGTTCTCCTTCTGCGTTGTTATGATCTTTCTTAGCTACTGCTTCTGTGGATGGATCGTTTTAGGGCCACACCATGAAAACGTGAGCAATATTTTAAAAAAATGTGTCCATAACTATAATATACCAAAGCCAGCATGAACTGTGAAAAGTTTTACCTTTATTGCATTAGACATTTAATCAAACCTTTCACGTGCTTATACTTCTGCTTATGCTCCTTGTGTTGTCTTTATATAATCACAGTATATGGTTAGTGTTGTCATTATACAGGGGACATCATTTTTCTTTTTTTTTTAATATTAGTATGGCTTCATACTTTATGAGGAGTTTAAAGAATATCTGTAACTCTAAAACTAATTTAATGTACTAAAAGATCATTTTTGCAAAGACAAAGCAGTGAAAGGATGTTTTTAAATATAATATAAAATATTAAATATTCATGGCTTTGTAAAATCACAGAAACTTTCACAAACTATATATTATCAGAATTAAATCCTGCCTTTAACAGTCAAAATTAAAGAAAATAAATACTGTACAGATAAATTTAAAAATATATTAAATGGCTATGCATGCAGTGTTACAAATTAATTTTTAAAAGTGCATAAAATATTAAGTGTAGTTTATAAAAGCTAAATGCATAAAAATAGTTTTAGATGGAGTATGAGTATTTAATATCAGCTACCCATTTTAGTAGCTTTAAGCCTAATAAATTAAGCATTTAAATAAATGGCATCCCTGTTTTATGAAGAAAATTATGATAATGCTTTTCTCCTTAATCTTTCTAAGTTTTCTTAATCTCCCCACAGTTTCGGTCATTTAATATGGTGGCTAACTGCCTTTTTTCCATGATGAATGGAGATGAAATCTACTCAACCTTCACCAAAATCCGAGACAAGAATGATCTGGTGTGGATGTTCAGCAGAATGTATGTCTACACCTTCGTCCCACTCTTTACATTCATGATTCTGAGCCTCTTCATCGCCCTTATCACTGACACCTATGAAACCATCAAGGTGAGTCTGTTACATTCTTCTGCAACAACAGCAGCTGTGCTGCAAGAAATAGCAAGAAGATGTTTCGATTTCCTGTGCAAGCTTGCCATCACAATGCTTTGGTTTTATGATAACTAAGACGTGCATCCTTTACCTGCAGCACTATCAGAAGCATGGAGCACCCTTATCAGAGCTGCAGGCTTTCATAGCTGAATGCAAAGACTCACCGAACTCTGGGAAGTACATGGTGCATGAGGAAACCTCCACCCTTTGGTGCCTTTGTGCTCCCTGTGTGAATTGCACCTGAAACAGATGAGAAAACTGCATTGCTCAGTGTCTCTTGCATTGCTTTAAACCAGTGGCTCTCGATTGGTGTGCCGGGACCAGAATTACAGGATCATGGACAGCATGAAAAATGATTAATACCAATAATAAAACATGCATATGTTGTAAGCTGGCTGCACACATTACGTGATGCTATTGAACTGAAAAGGAAAGAATGATTCTGGGAGGAGCCAGATACAGCTCATTAAGGCTGATGAAGCATCCAACTTATTATTACATAATTTATTATATATGCATCCCTAGGCAAGATAAAACATGTAATATGTTATAGCAAATTATAATAAATGTACATGAAAACATTATTTATAATGAAATAAATTGCATATGAATAGCACAATTAAAAAAGTGTGAAAATAGTGGTTTGACCTTTTATTGAGAATTACATTTACATTTATTCATTTAGCAGATGCTTCCAAAGCGACTTACTGAAGGAATTAGGAGCCTTGTGACTGGATGTATTTTCTTCTGTTTATATGGTTTCTGCAAACAGTCGAAAACTCAGAAAGCAATTAAATTTTGTTAGTTAACTGACAAAACAAAAATCACGAAGTTTTTCTGTCAGCTCAGACTTTGGTCTAGTTCCCGATTAACTATCAAGCGCGTGCACATGAAAATATGACGTCAGCAACAGATAACCAGTCACTTGCTGTAAAACGTCTGCCATGGTGTTAAGGACATAACATTAAATATTCAGGAGCAAAGCGATTAATAAATACTCATAAAAATGTGCATACAATTTTTAAGGAGAAATTATTTTTACGAGTTTTTTGTGTGTGTTGCGTATTTTTGTATTGTCAAACAGTTAATCGCATCCAAAATTAAAGTTTTTGTACATAAAAGTGCATAATATATGTATGTAGGCCTATATAGGCCCTAAGTGTTTACAGTTAGTTTTCTGTAGAAGGCGTTAAACACCTGTTACGTGTTGCAACAGAGAGGTAGGAAGGGTGGTCCAGCCAATCAAATGGCGAGTTGCTGGTTCCTTGACAACAGACCGGCCAATGAGAGTCGTGTTTGTTTATTGAGAAGAACAGAGGTGGACTTCAAATCATCCAATCGTCTCCTGCGTTTCAGGACAGGTGGTTGATTCTCGCGCTGCTCTCTCACACAAACACATCTTTACACACTTTAAACACAGATCAGTCTGAAGAAGCTCATCGGGTTGAATCTCGGATCCGTGGAGCCTCAGCTGATGTAAGTCAACCTGTGTGTGTAATATAATATCAATCAGTGGTCGTGTCTCTAATAGTCGTGAGCTGCCTAACGTTACACAGACAGCGCGTCTAGTTGCGTAGAGATGTCTGTCTACTGAAAACACACCCACTGCGTCCTTTGAATGCTAGCGAATGCGAATAAACAAATGTGTGTGAAATATGATTGTCAGATAAGCAGTGTTATCGTGAGAATAATAGAATCAGATGTAACTGGTGTCTGTCTCTAAGTAGTGATGGATAATTCTTCAAATACAAACACTCGCATCGCACGTGTCTGCCATCTAGTGATAAACAATCAATCAGTCTGAGTGAATGAATGTGGCTGCTCTGCTCTAATGTTTGGAAGCAGGTGCATGATGTCGTAATGTCAACATAAATTATAATAATAATTTTTTTAATTATAATATAATAATAAAGGCTTTGTATATTTTATTATAATGCATGTTCATTAACTAAAACTTTTTTGAGGTGTACAGGATTTGTGCACTAGGTAAAAATATATTAATTGTAAGTTCTTCTCTTTTTGGGAGTAAAACTGTTTAGTTTCCTGTATTGCTTCGGTTGCTGTGTTGAGGTGATCAGTTGTGGCCTTTGTGTAGGAACAGGATATTTTACGACGGTGTATGAGTAATGTTATGTAAGGCTCTTGTGAAATCAGAAGAATGAGAATCGCTCCAGCTGCTGACACCGAGTTACAATCTTAATATCTTCTTGATAAAACACGCTCTCTACATCTGAAGCCTCTCAGAACAGAACGACCTTGACTACAGAACATCATATGAACAGGTACTGAAAACAAAGAGCAGGTGGAATCATGAGGAGAAGAAGCCGAGCATAGAGGATTAACTATTAACACATTAGATCATAATCCATAAATCTGTATGCCAGGACAAACAGCAAAAGAAAAAACAGGTCTAAAACATTTTGTGATCAGATTACTGAAACCACACACTTGGGATAATCAGAAAAGTTTATATATATAGATTTTCCTGATTCGAATCTGTCCAGGTGTATACATGGTCACTTAATTGTACATTATAAAAAAAGCAAACAGTGGAATCAGAGTTCAAAGCACAAAAGGTTGAAAAAAAAAAGCTCACTAATGCTAGATTTAACCCTTTTAATTACTGTGAAATTGGTATTTTAAATTTCAATTGAAGTGGCATTTAAAAAGTTTTAAATCTAACTCTACAAAACCTGCAAACACCTTGTGAAAATAACATGTTTTTTCCAAACCCTGCCGTTATAACCGCTTGCGTTTTATTTTGGGGTTTTGTTTCGTCTCTGAATAGGAGAAAAGAGAATAGACAAGAGAGCGAGTGGGGAATTGGGATCGAGTTCACCAAACAATGTGTAAACTGAAACCCATTATTCACCTTTATACGTCTAAAATATTTCACTTTATGTATTTACACTTCATATAGTATATATTTTGGATAAATATTCATAATGGAATCTTGTGACAACAGTAAAAAACTAAATCAAGTGCATTTTTAAGTGCAGTCAAACAATTATTTGTGATAGTTTATGTAATAAATGTGTGTGTACTATGTATTTATTATGTGTATAAAAGCACACAAATACAGTATATATTTTGAAAATATTTGCATGCGTATTTTTATATTGATATAATTTATATTATATATAAATGTTTATTCGATAAACAATTTTTCGTAAATGTATACATGCATGCGTTTGTATTTTGATATTATATAGACACACACACTATGTGAACAAACTTTTATTTTGGTTGTTTATTTGGTATTATATCTTAAGACATTTTGCTTCTCAAGTAAATGCATCTCGATTTGAAAATATGTAGATAATTGCACTGACACAACAACAATAACATATGTAAATGAAACCATTTTAAAGGTTTTTTTTCATGTCATTTGTGATGTTGATTGCCGAGCGGATCGTCTGCTACACAGTTGTGTTGTTGGTAGCACTTCCTCAAAGTATTTACTGTTTTTGTTGATTGGATGCATCCGTGTGTTTTTCTGAATGCTGAACTGAATCTGTGAAGTCTTGTCTTCTCTTGACGTGTGTGTGTGTGTGTGTGTGTGTGTGTGTTATTTAACCAATGTGCTGTGCTGTGCTGTGCTGTGGGGCGGGGCGGGGTGGGGTTTGCACTTAACTGGTTTGGGGGGAAATGCTCTTGTATGACACATCAATCCTCCTGTGCTTCATGTTTAGTTGCTCCGCCCCCTCCGTCCCCCGCTAGCTCTGCTAATCCTGCAGTGGGACTCCACGGCTCTTTAATCCGGCTCACAGGCCTTCTGCTGTGTCATCCAGTGCACCTCTCCTCGGTTTCAGGCGTGATGGCCGAGTGCTAGCCTCTGTCTCTGACCCAGCCACTTGCATCTCCTCTGGATGAGCAGGACGCTGGAGAACCCCATCCCAGCTGAAGGTTGACATCTGAGATTGGTGGACTCCTACAATGATGCCGGATCCATCTCTCGGTGAGCAGCAAACATGCAAATGTGGAGTCGACCTGATCTTGTTAAGAGACTGAGCTCATTTGAGTTAATCTGTGAAGTGTTGCACTATATTGAAGCACAGTTTACATGTGTGTTGTGTTCAAGTGTTGACAACACTTCTTTTGTTTCTTTATTATTATTAAACGTATTATTTAAACTTAAACTCTCTTTGAGTCTAGTTCTTTTGCAGTTGTACACAGCTCTATGTTAGACATGTCTAGTTTCGCCAGGCTTTAATGACAGGCTTTTCTTTTGTCTTCTGTACAGACACCAAAGAGCTTTCCAGTATTTCTGGGATCAGCATGTCTCCCTGCAGGCGAAACTCTCACCATTCACTTCATTCCACCATGGCTCTGCCCAAAACCTCCTACAGCGTGATAAGTGCGTTCTGCACTGAGGAGAACATACCGCAGTGCATCGTGTATATCAATCAGGTACACTACAGGAGTAGCTCACATGTTATGGATATGATGATGTCAGGGGTTAAACTATCACTATTATCTCTCGTCTGATTGTTGATAGAAAAATAAAGCAACATGGATGATGTAACGATTTAAATGGACTTAAAAGTAAGTTTTACTAGCGTTAAGCACAGAGGAAATAGTGATGTTTTTACAGCGTTTAATATGTCCCCACAAGGCTTCATTTATTGTGGTCTTGCACATGTAACCTCAAACAAACAATGCAAGCGGTGCTTCAGTCCCATTGAATAAATTTGACAGGCACCGTAATTCTAGCTCTTAAAGGGATAGTTCACCAAAAAAAGAAAATTTTATATTTATCCGATTACTCCAGTCTCTCAATAGAACACAAAAAAAGAATTTTTTAACCCAAACCATTGCAGTCTATCAGTCTTATAATGGATGAGAATCCAATCTTAAACACACAATAAAACTAAATAAAAACATCAATCAAAAAAAAACAAAACAATCAAAACCAAATTAAACCCTGAGGCTTTTGGCAATACACTGATGTGTAAAGACACGAAACGATCGGTTTGTGCAAGAAACTGAACAGTATTTATACGTCTGAACTGTGTGAGCGCCTCCTAAAAACACAGCCTGCTGTGAGGCGTCGTCTTCTTGCTTTACAGCGGACCTCAGACTTATAAGTGCATTACTGCCACCTATCTCTCAAGTGGACCATTGACACTATCTTCAGTCTCAATTAAAGCTGCAGTCGGTAACTTTTAACGCTCTAGCGGTTAATAAACAGAACTGCTTGCGTCTTGCGGAAGAACATCGTAGCCGGAACTACTTCTCTCTGTTTATGTCTATGAAGAATCACAAAGGTACTGGGTTACTCCGCCGCGGTATCCCCGAAGCAATCTAAAATAGTCCGAATATAAACACTTATTATAGGTGCACCCTAGTGATTCAGGACAAGCTAAAAACACGGTTTGGAAAATGGATTCATGGTGTACTCTCTTATTATATACATTTTTCTACATTTTGAACACAAACAAAGTTACGGACCGCAGCTCTGATTGGTTATTTATTTACCGGGAGCGGATGACTTTCTGCAAATGGCAATAGGACACTGGGAGGAGATTATCTGTCTCATATTCTACTGTCAGGACATAATGACAGGTTTAATAAATATGTAGAAATTATTTTTTTTTACAAAAGTTCCCTACAGCACCTTTAAGAGTGGAAATGGTCCACTTTGTTTTTTTTTTTAATAGTTTTGTTGTATGTTTTAGCAGTGATTCCTATCCATTTCCATTATAAATCTCTGTTTGTGTTCTACTGAAGTAACAAAGCCACCTACATCTTTGATGCCCTGGGGGTAATCAGATAAACACCAAGTTTTCATTTTAGGGTGAACTATCCCTTTCAGGTTATTTAGAGTAATGTTCCTGTCTTCGAGTGAACCTATGGGAACACCCTCCAGGTGTAATGATGGGCGACGGAATGGCGTGGATTCATTGGCTGATTGTGCTAGCGCCTCCCTCTGTCTGCTATGTCTTTGCATTTTTCAGTTTCCTTGTTTCATCATGAGTGAGGAGACACACGATAAGTGCGTTAAGAGTTTGGATATTTGTCATCCTCAAGCCACACTTAATGACTTGTTAACATTTAACAGTGAAGCCCTTCGTTTAAGACCCTTTTTATGAATAATATAAAAAAATCCGTCATCCCTTGTGTTCCCTGTCCATGAGCTTGGGTCCTGGAGAACGAGTGTTGAGCTTGAGGCTATCGAGAGACAGCTGATGGATGGCTCTCTCTTGTGCTCTCACAAGTGTCATGTGTATCTCTGGTGGAGTCTGCACTTCTGGCTGGGAAAGTTTTCTTTCTACTTCTGTGTTGGACTCTTGAGGAGTTTGGCAATAGAGTGACACTCTTTCAATATGGTTTGTCTTCGTAATCTTTAATCAAAATCAGAACATTTGCTTCCACTCTGGAATGATGTAAGTTTGATGGCAAGTTCATCTTTAGAAAAAAAAACGTGTAGAGACTTTATGGCAGTTTTTCCCCATCCCACTTCATCTCTTGGTTTTTAAATGGAAAAAGTACTATTTGTGATTGGTTTTCAATCCTTTCTATTAAACTATACATACATAATGCTGTTTTGTTTCTAATTATCAATGCAACTTAATTTGATTTTTAAACAATGTAAACATTATGCATTTTTTTTTTTTTTTTCAAACTGGTGTTATTTTATTGCCTTGAAGAGCTGTACATTTAATATTTTGCTCAATGCACCCTCGTGTGGCCTCAGGAGAAAAGCCAAAATCATTTTCAAATTATGCCTTTTCAAATCTGAATATTGATCATATTTAAGTACAACATGTCAATGTATTATTTTTTTTTTAAGCCATTTTGACAGCCCAACTCACCGCAAAAGCTCAGGAAGCTCTGATTTCATGGAAGGAAGAACACTCCCTGTAAGAAGATAGGAGCTGTAGAGAAAACGCTTCCTCCCAAGAGGGAATCTGGTTTCTACATCCAGTATTTTGTAGTGCTGAAAATGGATAGTGGTGTTTACCTTTGGGCAAACTCTGTCAATGCAAGGGGATGATAAATGTCTTGTGTAGTTTATTTGAAAAACATCCAGTCTGTTGAGTCTGGAAAGGTGATCATCTCATGTGACGCATAAATTAGGTGGAGGCAATTGGTGGCTTGTTAGCCTTAAGCCAATTCCTTCTAGACATTAGATAGACACTGTCATGTGGTCATCAGGATTGGCTTCATCATTGGTCTCTTATATGAAATGTGGAAACTCCTGTTAAATCTTTGAATTGGGCTCTTACATTTTTTGACCGGAGATAATGGAGATACCTTTTACTTAGGGGTGTGCCGGTTTCAGAATTGGTGATGACGGTTATGACGTGAGTCAAATGTGACGGTTCATAACATAACAGACATAACCATTGTCTGTTCTGGAAAGGATGCAGCAAAAATATTTAATGCTAGAGTATGAGGCATAGGCCTACGCTGAGTTTCATTTACAATGAGATGCGCTCTAGTTCACAGTGCAGTGAAAGTGAACGCGGCGCGCTGGTGCTTCCATGTCCATGTGTTCCATGTTTATTTATTAAAATACATGCAATTGGTTGATGAAACATCTATTAAAATTAAGATAAAATTTGTTCAAAACGAAATTCGTTTTTAAGAAAGGTTTTCTACAAAGCAAAATTTAATGAAGTGGTAAATATCATGTCTGACGATTTACAAAACTTCATTAAGTGGTAAAAACCATGTCTCCCGATATATTGCGCATCTGATGATCCTATCTAAAAAATGAAAATAATTTTTGATAAAAAATGTTTGTAAAAAATATTTTAGTGACACGGTTTTGGCGGTTATAAAGTTCTAATGACGGTGTTCAACTATAACCGCCGGTCTCACGGTTATATACTAACCATCACACCCCTACTTTTACTAGAAGACTATATGCTTTTAAGTGGTGTATTATTATTATTATTAATTGTTTTGCGTCATTGTGTAGATAGCCCAATCACAGTCCGGATCCCTGCCCTGTTGGTTCAGTGCTGGTATTCCTGCAAGAGTATTTTTCTGCGGGTTCAGCTCCAGCTACTCTCAGTGTGTATGTAGAGGCGATTGCTCCCAGTCTAGTGATGTTTTGTTGAGGTTGAATATAAAAAGTAGCTTCTCCTTCATTTTGCTCTCTGAATGTTGTTTCAGTCATTTTCTCCTCCATTTTTTGAGTAGTAGGAGAATGAGAAACCGCGTATGCTTTGTCCTGAGGGTGTTACGGATTAACATTGACCGCGTGATCCAGTGTTGTAAATCTGATCAGCTGTTTGTGTGTTTTGGATGCTGCAACAAGTGTGTTTCCACTATGAAACGACGGATGTTGCATTGGGTATAAGATGTGACTTGGGTGAGTGTTACATCTTCCTCTTGGTGTTCAAGCTCACTCTACTGGAGGTGGTGCACCTTCTCTGGCAACTTTAGAGGATTCTTGTGTGGTGGCAGGTTGAGCTCCTTAATATAAGCTGCTAAACTTTTTCTTAATGGATTGCTCATAGAAATATAAATTGAGGTAAAACCACTGGTGTTTTTGAATGGCCATATTATGATTGTCATCCATCAGACGACATCGACTCTCAACCAGTACTTTGACCTAAAATGGCATGGTTTAAAACATATCAGTAACAGGGATTTAGTTTAGGATACAGAGTATGTCTGTAAATTAATTTATTCAGCCATTATCTGTGGGGTTTACAGTCATTTTGCACAAGATGAGTGAAATATAAAGATGGCTAAGATGGTTGTCTACTTCACACTTCTTACACAAGTAATTTAACTAACACACAATATGACCGTTAAAAGGAGTCCAGACTGGACCATGCAAGTTCTGACTTTTTACTAGCGTGTCAGTTTGCATAAGAATTAAGTGTTGGAATAAATGTTAATTTAACCACAATTGAAATAGTTGTCTTGCTCCTGAGATGTGCTGTTAACTCTCATGACAACACCATTGCAAGAATGACACATATTAAGTTACTCTACTAATAAATAAATGCAATATCTAACATGAAACCCAATTCTTTCTGTAATTGAGCAAGCAGATGATCTGTGTGTCTTGGTTCTCCTCAGGAGGTGTGTTCGCTGGGCTTGACCGGAGTCAGTTTAGAGACTAAAGCAGGCGTTCTGAGCGCTGTGCCCGTGTTGAACCTGCTGTATGAAGTACTTCAGCTGCAGAAGAGAGCTCAGCGAGCCCTACACGATCTGGAGACGCAGCAGCTGAAGAGCAGCAGTGACCTCGAGCATCTGCAGCACAACAACTGTAGACTCAAAGTACGCCGCTTTCTACATCACTCCAGATTAAACCAAGGGTTGGAAATATTAAGGGATTTAAAAATGTGATTTCAAGTCCTGGGGGATTTCTGTAATATACATTTTTATGATATTGATTATTGTTTTAATTTTTGCTTAAAGGAATAGTTCACCCAGAAATCAAAATTACATGAGGGTGAGTTATTAATGACATTAATTTTGATTTTTGGGTGAACTATCGCTTTAATTAATGCTTTCTCAAAGGATTTAACAAAGTTTTGGTGCCTTGCTAATGATGACTTGATTTTAAATGCTAGAAGATGCTAGAGATATAAAAATTTCCAGTTTCTATTTATTTTTAATCAGTAACACACTCTACATTTGTGAAGTGAGATCTATTTTGCACAGTGCTGTGGTTCTGAGTTGACTGATTTACTGTTGATTTCTTCTGCTGTTGTGTAACTGTGTCAGGATCAGCTGGAGCACACCAGGAGAGAGAACTCAGGTCTGCACGAGGGAGAGCGACAGCTACAGCTGAAGATCAAAACCTTACAGAACTGCCTCAAGTCTGAGAAAGAGGAAGTACGAGAATAGCACCATCATGTTGCTCTATATCTGCTCGTGCATTTTTGTTTCCAGCATTTTCTTTCAACTAAACTACAGTTTTGTTTCTCAAACACAAAGTTTGAAATGAAAAATGCAAAATAGCAATGTATTCACTCGTGTCTAATAGCAATGCATCCTCTCACTTAATATACAATCATTACTGGACGTGATCACAAGATCCGTTAGAGGTGCATGTCAATACCTGTTGAAAACTGCAATGGATATCGGCCGACCATGCTTTGGATAAAGAAAAGCACATCTTTAAAAGGATAGCTCAGTTAAAATCGAGCTGCAAGAAGATCATTTGAAGAATGTGTGTAACCAACCAGATGCTGGTAGCCATTGTGTTTCTCAGCGTGGATGAAAATACTAATGGAAGTCAATTGGGACTAAAAGCTGATCGGATACTAAACATTTCTTAATGTGAACAAATGTTCTTTTTTTATGACTTTAGTGTAGGCTACTGTATATATCCTGCATAATAATCATACTTCTGTGTGTAATTAACCTGATGCAGGTACAGAAACTGCAGAGCATCATCTCTAGTCGTGCCACGCAGTACAACCACGACACCAAGCGGAAAGAGAGAGAGTGCACCAAACTGAAGGAGCGTCTCAACCAGCTGCTGATGGACAAGAGAGACAAGAAACTCTGTGAGAGCTTGCATTTCTGACAACTTTGAATGTAGTGAAGCAGCTAGATGCCTAGTTTATTTATAGTTTACAATATGTCTTTTGTTTTCATTTGTGTCCAGCCATTGAAATCTCAAACCATGTGGGAAGGTCCGATGGCAAGAGAGGCCTCTGGAAGACGGTTAAGATGGAGGCCAGGTGACCTTCTGTCCTAACGTGGCTCTTTGACATGGCATGTGTACTTCTCCCAGTGAAACGCGGTGTTAAACTTCTGCTCTTGTGTTGTCAGACATGAGGGTGAGATGTACAGGGCTCTGCTGGGTGATTATGAGACACGGCAGAGATCTCTGATGATGGAGAACTCGGAGCTTAAGAAAGTGTTGCAGCTCATGAAGAAGGACATGATCACCATTCTGAGCCCGAAGAAGCCCTGCGTCAAACCAGAGCCAGCAGATGATAGCCTCGAGCAGGTCTGGAGTCTCCTCGCACTCTCTGTGAACACTGACATGTTGTTTAAAGCTGTAAATAGCATTGCATGTTAAAGCATCACGCTGGGTCTCGTTTGGACTTGATGAATGGTGCGAGGCACTACCTCTGAATCAACTCTCTGTTTTGATTAACACATTACCTAATAAGCATTTTTTGGCTACTTTTGTACATTTAGATAATGCTGAAAAATGTGAGACATAAAGTCGCAATTCTGAGAAATAAAGTCCGTTGCGTGATATAAACTCGCAATTGCGTGTTAAGTCGGAAATGCGCAATTTAAAAACTCACAATTTGGCGGGAAAAAAAAGTCAGACTTGTGAGATCTAGTTGCAATAACCTTTAAAAAAAAAAACAACATTTATTCAGTGGCGGAAACAGTCTTCCATAGTTATAACATAAATTAAATAATTCAATATACATGTATACATTTTTTTTTTTTTTGGCATAATTTTCTCACCATGTTTTCATAAGACGTTTGTTCCTCTTTAATAAACAAAGATATTTTAATGAAACATGGCAGATTACCGTTCAAACAAATTTTTTTATAAAGATATAATGCAAATGAAGATTGAGTGAAATGCATGTGCTTTATAACAGATTTATTTGACGCTTTTTTCATATAAACATTGGTCAGTACACAAGGATCTAATCAAATATGGTTAAATTAAAGTTAAGCTTCGGTTTACCATATTTGTGCTAAACGTGTAGTACGCGTGTTGATCAATGTTCATATTTATATTAAGTGTTCCTGTGGCTCAAGTGGTAGCGCATTGTGTTAGCAGCACAAGGTTGTGGGTTCGATTCCCAGGGAACAAATGTTAGCCTGAATGCTCTGTAAGTCACTTTGGATGCCTTCTCCAGGCTGTGTCTGAGGACGAGGAGGATCCAGGTGACTGCAGCAGAGAGAGTGTGGAGCAGTCGTGTGAACAGGCTCGTCAGCAGCTCACCAACAGCATCCGCCTGCAGTGGAGGAAGCTCAAGAGCCACATGGAGAGACTCGACAGCCAAGGTACCACGCGTGGATGCTGCTTTCCTCCTTACATGCTTTTCAGATCTAATACATGTATCTGTTCTGGAAGAAATGGGCAAAATAAACCTCCAGGGACAAAATACTCGGCAGTGCTGTAGATTTGAAAAGAAACCTACAATGAAAACATTAGTCGCTGAAACACTTAATTCAAAATAAACTCCAAATGGTATCATCTTTTATAGGAATATGCATGGTTTTAGAGGTGGGGTGGAATAACACTGTATCGCTCTTATGATTGGACACATGAGTTATAATGAGCAGATGTCCTTGATTACATGTGCATTTGTGATGAGGATGCAAATAGGCTGAAATCAAATCATTCAGTTTTTTTGTGATTTAATGCATTTGTCAATGTTTGATGCTGTCATTTGATTACACAACACAGAATTTCTTTCAGAAGCTATTTCATATTTATTGTAAAAAAAAAAAAAAATCTAGTTATGAATTCAGTTAAATAGACATTATTTTGATTATTACATTTTAATAGAATGCAGAAAAAAGTGTGTATATGTATTTTTCAAGATTAACCCTCTATTGCATAGCGTTGCCATATGGCAAGAATTACTTTATATTAATTTTCTAAAAAGCTGTGATATAAAATCTATGTTTTTACAGTTAGTTGTGAAAAAGGGGCTTTCACTTAGAAGGAAATACAATTTATGAGGTCACATGACCAGGATATCCTGTTTGCCAGTCCTTTTTGATCATGGACATTGACGTGCAAACATCACTGTCTGGGGCTCCCGAATATTGTCTTTTATTCAGAATTTTGGAAAATTTTCATCAAATAAAAAAAATGTAATCACTGTCTGGGTTAAGTAAACTTGAATTTTTTAACATTAAATTCATAAAAGTTTTTTGTAATATGCTAAAATACATTTGTTGCCATATGGCAACTATATGCAAATATGGAAACGTCCTGGTGCATTCAACCTAATGGAGTCCCATTGACTTACATAGCATGAAACTACTCTGAGACTATGTTTACAACTTTTGCTTATATTTTAAAGGTAAAAACATTATTTTTATTATTTTGTAATTTAAGCTAGATCCTGCCTGCAGTAACCACACAGACCACTGGCCCTTGCATGCATCTGAGAAGGGCAGATGCAAAATGCGAGGATGCAAGGGCATTGTGAGAAGCAAGTGCTCAAAGTGTGCAGTTTTCATCTGCTTCACTGCAGAGAGGAACTGCTTTGTTGACTTTCACAAGGCATGAAGAGAATGAAATGAAATTAAACTAATGAATAGTGTATTTCATTGAGACAGGTTCCTGGTTATTATTACCAGACATTTCAGATAACTGTTGAAATTACATAATGTTTTCACTGTATAAATGTTTGTTTAAACATTTCACTAAGTATGAGAAGGATTTGTTGAGTCTTGTTTTAAATAAAATTAGTTTTTTGATTTTTTTTTTGATTTTATGCTACTTTCCATGATTGCATATTGTTGCCAAAAGGCAACAATTTACCAACGACCCCCCCTTTAAACTTTTTTTACTTTTTTTTTTTTTTTTAATATATATATATATATATCTGTTATTTAGCTAATTTTAAGTAATAAAAACATGCAAAATATTTTTTTACCATGTCTAAGTAATATTTCATGCAAATAGAGGGTTAATAAATTCTAAAAGCTTTTTGATTACTCAAATTTAAATTTAACCATTGAAATTTGGAAAAGAAATTATAAACAATACAATTTCTAGTGACACTTTGCTCTAAAATACAGTCGGTTCTTCTGTAAGCAATGTCTCTGCGTGTGCTTGTGTTGCAGCGTCTCTGCTGGCGTCTCAGGAGCGCGAGGGAGACGAGATGATGTCCAGGAAGGAGCACGAGGACGAGATGCAGCGCATGAGACTGGAGTTACAGCAGTGTAAAGAGTTCATCCACATGCAGCAGCAGCTTCTGCAGGTCAGCGTCTGCACACATCTCTTCCCAGATCAGATTCTGTCAATGCACACAAACTGGCTGTCCGTGCAATCATTTACACATCATTTGTTCCAATTCATTGTTTCTGGTCTCTTCCATAAATCGGGCCAAAACAGAGATCATAAAGTGTATTAGCGCTTGCCCCAAATCAGGGTTTCAGCAGGTTTTAAAAAGTCTTAAATCAAAGCAGAACATTTTACATTTTCTTTGTGTTCTTGTCTTTTTTTTCCCCCAATATAAATATTCAAGAACCTTAAATCAAGATACATTTTGCATTTGAGATGCAAACTGAAGAAATCTTTAATTGAGAAATTAAGCAAAATGTAAACTGGCCATATAAACTTGATTTCCCCTTGCATTGGCAGATGTCGCTCTCTCTTTTTTTTTTTTCCTTATCATAAATTCAAAACATTTTGATAAATGAGACTTATGTCATTTTGCATGGTGCAATGAAGAAAAAAAAAAGAAAAAAATTCTGAGGAAGAACATCAAAAGTGTGACCAGAAGCTATTTCCATATTCTAGCTAAGCAGATTTTTCATAAAATTAAGTTATGAAGATCGTTTGGAAATTATATTTTCTATTTTTGAAGTGCTTCTAATACATTTCATTGTTCTCCTCAGACGTTTACAGAACAGAGAAATACACCATCCCCTTTAATTTGTTCCTTAAGTTCTTTAATTGGTCTTAAATGTCTTTAAAAAGCCTGTAGACATGTGGCTGAACTGCGTGTGTGTGTGTTTGTGTGCGTGTGTGTGTGGCTGTACTGTGTGTGTGTGTGTGTGTGTGTGTGTGCAGCAGCAGCTGAGCTCACCATGTGACGAGGAGACTGCGGCTCTGCTGAACGACTGCTACACGCTGGAGGAGAAAGAGCGGCTCAAAGAGGAGTGGAGGCTCTTTAATGAGCAGAAGAGGAACTTCGAGCGAGAGAGGAAGAACTTCACTGAAGCTGCTATTCGTCTGGGCCACGAGGTACTGAACACAATACCTGTTAAACAGGACTTCTGCTACATCATATGTTTTTAACATCGAGCAGCGCCTAACTCCTGTTAGTTTCTTCCCTCTTTAGAGGAAAACATTTGAGGAAGATCGAGCTGCATGGCTGAAGACCCAGTTTTTGAACATGACTCCATTTGTAGACCGTAAAAGACCTGCCTTGACTGAACCTCACAGTGCATTATCAGTCGGTGAGTGTCCCTGAGACCCTATGAAACACCCCTCACTGGGGATCAGCTGATCGATTGATTCTGTGTAATGCAGAACCCGAAGCCAAACTGCAGTCCACTCCTCCGCTCGTGACCCAGTCCCTGTTCTCCACCCCTAAAGCTGCCCCGGTGAAGATGCCCTCCACGGCGGACCTCTACCGCACGCTGCACCTCGTCCCAGACTCCAGGTACGGGCCACAAATCATCCAAAAATGAATTTACCCTCACATAACAAGGGAAAAGACCACAGTTGTCAAGCTCCAAGAATGAGGACAAACACATGATTGTTAAAGCACCATGACAATGAAACACAAGCCAAAGCACAAAACACTTGCAAAGTGTGTATGAAGAGCGCAAGTGTGTTTAGAACTTTTGATTAGTATCACCCAATGGGACTTTTAGTATTTTAGTATCATTGAGAGGCTATTTTTGTTTTGATAAACATTTTTGGTTTTTATGTTGTTCTCAAATTTCATTATTATTTTAAAGTTTAAGTAATTAAGAGCAGTCTTGAGTCTCTGGGGTATATTTGTAGCAATAGCCAACAATACACTGTATGGGTCAAAGTTATAGATTTTTCTTTTATGCCAAAAATCATTAGGATATTAAGATCATGTTCCATGAATACATTTGTAAATTTCCTACCGTAAATGTCAACTTTATTTTTCGATTAATAATATGCATTTCTAAGAATTCATTCAGACAACTTTAAAGATGATTTTCTCAATATTTAGATTTTTCTGCTCCCTCTGATCTGAGATGCAAATAGTTGCATCTCAGATGAATATTGTCCTACTAACAAACCACACAACAATGGAGAGATGATTTATTCAGCTTTCAGATGATGTATAAATCGAAATTTTGGAAAATTGACCATTCTGACTGGTTGTTTGTTCCAGGGTCAAATTTAGTTTTTGTTATTATTTAAGTCTATATAGTTTCACTATTGGTTTTAGGCATCTTAGTACATCAAGTTAAACTAAATGAAAATGAGATTAGCTGAAATGAAGTGTGTGTGTGTGTGTATGTGTGTATGTATGAGATTTGAAGTTCATTTAATTTCAAGAGCAAAATTGTGTTCTATTTCCTGTTTCCTCTCCAGACCCCCAGAGACCGTTCTGAAAGCACTAGTGGAAAACTCCTGGGGCTCACGCTTGACCACAAATCGAATCCAATTCTTTTCTGTGTTAGCTGACATTTTGTGTTCTGTCTCTCCAGAGGCCACGGGAGATGTCCGAGCGGTGAGATGTTGACAAAGTCACGGTTGCGTAATTGTTCTACAGACTGCAGTGTCATCTCGTTGGTCAGAGACGAGAACAGCCCCGTCTGATGACATGTCAGTATTACACTGGTCAAACACTACAGAAGAGACACTCCATTGAGTCTTCCCTTCATCCCCACCACAGCATGACCAGATGCTCCTTTACCTCCTCATGGGATTTGCGGTGTTATCCCTTTAGGGATTTAGGGTTGAAGAAAACAGATGGTGTGTTTTGCTGGATCAAATTGATCCTGGAGACAATCATTTGCCACAATTAAATCTCATAAATATGTAAAGTGGCCAATGTGCTATGTGTAGGAGTACTTAAAGTAACTTAAAAATATACCGTAAATCAGATTGTGATGATTTTGTAAGCTGTAAATGTTACACTAATACATTAAGCACTTTTAAGAGGAGAGATGTTTAATGTAGCTTTTAAATACTAATATAATTTGATATTTTGATTTGCCATTATTGTTGCAAAAACAAACTTATTTTGGGTTGGGTTTCACATTTAGTTTTGTTGTTTCGTTATAACTGAGTGATGCTATGTATTGTCACATCTTTTTAATGCAAGACAAGCAATAGGCTTTTTCACACTTGAATGCTGAATATTTATATAAAAAAATCAAGAATGTCTTTGATAGAATTATTTTTAGAATGTTATCACATTTAAAGATCATTTTCTTCAAATCAGTGCAATAAAGTTTGAAAGGTTTGAAAGTAAAGCTCTATTTGTGTTTTTTTTTTTTTTTTTTTTTTTTTTTTTTTTTTTTTAAGTTGGCATGAAATCACAATTGACCCTATTTTTTTATGAATGTTAATTGTTTTCCTTTTGATGTGACTCTTCTTTCTGCTGACATATGTGAGGCCACATACCAGTTAAGCCAATCACAATCAGATGCATGACGCTTATTTTGCACAAACCAGTCAACAATTGTTGGACAAAATGACTTAGGATCACACGGATTTCAAGTTGTGTTCTGAAGATTAACCATGGTTTATGGGTTTGGAATGACATGAGGGTGTGTAATTAATGGCAGAATTTTCATTTTTGGGTGAATAAACTCTTTAAGTGGCTTTCTTGCATTGGGCAAATTTTACACAAATGTTACCAGACGTGCCACTTTCCGAGCATTATTTTACACTCTTGCTGTGGGTTAAAGCAGTCACCCCCAGAATGGTATTCCAGCTGAGGAAACCCCTGATGATGGAGGGAAACCCACAAAAAAATGTTTGGATGGTTTCACTGACCTAGGGTGACCATATGCCATTTTCCCAGGACGCTTCCTTGCCAGGATTTTTATATTGCCTAAAACATCCAGATTTTGGCTGTTTTTGCTGTGCAGATCGATCATTGTATGACATTCATAAGAGCTATAGAGAGCAGTGCAGACAGCTCCTCATGCATTAAATTCACTCTCTTGGTACTTTGGTGTCATACAATTATTGGTGCATCAAGTTGAATGAACGAACAAACCCGCCATGATTGGTTGATTATGTAACATACCTGCTTGTTATTGGTCAAACTACTTTGGATGTTGTAGGCAATATAGAAATCCTGGGAAAATGGCTCATATGGTCACCCTACACTGACCTGACAACCCTGGTTGCTTGTTTGCATGTTTTAAGAAAGGTTTCCCAATAACCTCCCTCCTTCTGCCATTGGTTGACTTATGGGTATTTCCACCCCCAAACTTAGGCCATTGGTGAGTTGGGCTGGTCAGGATCCTCAAACAGTAATGTTGTGACAGTTTTTACATTTTAGGCCCTTGAAGTCCATTTTACTGCTGAGTTTAGCTGTGACCTTGATCAAGCTCACCTGCTAGTAACCTTCTAGAAATCCTGAAGAACTTGATTAGTCTTTGTTCAGGTGTATTTGTTTAGGGTTGGAACTACACTCTGCAAGAAAGTTGAGAACCCTGCTTTAGGGAAACAACCTATCAGTGTAGGTTAACTTATAATCATCTGGCTAAACGTCAGATTTTTTTGTGTATTTTTTTGTGATTGAGTTTAATGAATGAATGTAAGTGTAAAAAGGAATCAAACCATTTTAACAGGAGACCAATTTATATTTGTGACCACTTCATTTTATTTGGCAACTGCAGTTTAAAGCATATATTACAACACATGTCTTAATGTACCCTTTGTCCTTCAAGACGGATTGATCACTGTTCGCAGAATGACTATTAACTTGTATCTTTCCAGAACATCAATTAAACACGGTAGCCCCTTTTGAGTTATGGCGTAGCGGCACTGTTTGCATTGCTATGGAAATTTTCAGATCAGCTAAAAGCAATGGTTTTGAAAACTACATCTACTTGGCTATCAGCTATCTCAATGGAGAGCGTCCTCCTCGTCTTCAATATCATCCTCCTCATACTCGCCTACTTCGTCAGCAGTGGCATCTTGGTACTGCTGGTACTCAGAGACCAGGTCATTCATATTGCTTTCTGCCTCTGTGAACTCCATCTCATCCATTCCCTCGCCGGTGTACCAGTGCAGGAAAGCCTTGCGTCTGAACATGGCGGTGAACTGCTCTGAAATCCTGCGGAACAGCTCTTGAATGGCTGTGCTGTTGCCTATGAATGTGGCAGACATTTTGAGCCCACGTGGCGGTATGTCGCAGACTGCCGTCTTGACATTATTTGGGATCCATTCAACAAAATAGCTGCTGTTCTTGTTCTGGATGCTCAGCATCTGCTCGTCCACCTCCTTCATGGACATGCGGCCACGGAAGATGGCTGCCACGGTGAGGTAGCGGCCGTGACGTGGGTCACAGGCTGCCATCATGTTCTTGGCGTCAAACATCTGCTGCGTTAGCTCTGGCACTGAAAGAGCACGGTACTGCTGGCTACCACGACTTGTCAGGGGTGCAAATCCAGGCATGAAGAAATGGAGGCGAGGGAAGGGCACCATGTTGACTGCCAGCTTGCGGAGGTCGGCATTAAGTTGACCTGGGAATCGCAGACAGGTGGTGACTCCGCTCATTGTTGCTGACACAAGGTGGTTCAGGTCGCCATAAGTAGGTGTGGTAAGTTTGAGCGTGCGGAAGCAAATGTCGTAGAGTGCTTCGTTGTCGATGCAGAAGGTCTCATCGGTGTTCTCCACCAGTTGGTGCACAGAGAGCGTAGCATTGTAGGGCTCCACCACTGTGTCGGACACTTTGGGGGAAGGCATGACACTGAAAGTGTTCATGATACGGTCAGGGTACTCTTCACGGATCTTGCTGATGAGGAGGGTGCCCATCCCAGAACCAGTGCCTCCACCCAGGGAGTGGGTGAGCTGGAAGCCCTGTAGGCAGTCACAATTCTCAGACTCCTTGCGTACCACATCCAGAACTGAGTCTACTAGCTCTGCTCCTTCTGTGTAGTGACCTTTGGCCCAATTGTTCCCAGCTCCACTTTGACCTGAAAGAAAGCCCATGTGACCAAGGTTAAACACAGAGGTTGATTAAAATTAGCAACTCCAGCTGGTTGGAGGAGGTGGATTAGTTTAATTCAAGGCTATCTAACACTGCTCCTGGAGTGTTACCTTCCTGCAGATTTCAGATCCAACCCCAACCAAACACACCTGTACCAGCTAGTCAAGGTGTTCCGAGTTACTTGATAATAACAGGCAGGTGTGTTGGAGCAAGTTTGGAACTGAAGTCTGCAGGACGGTAGCTCTTGAAACTTCAAGACTTCAAATGAATGGGTTAGTTAAGGGGGACATTACCGGGTATGTTGTTCTGATGCAGGGATCACCAAACTTGATCCTGGAGGTCTAGTGTCCTGCAGACTCTAACTGGCCTCAACAGTCTTGTCTGGAGGTTTCATGTATATCTAGCAAGAGCTTGATTATCTTGTTTGATTAGGGTTGGAGCTAAACTCTGCAGGGACACCAGAACCTCCAGGACCGAGGACATGATCCCTACACAGTGTTCACTGCTTCCTACGCCCTGAGCAGGGGAAATCCATTTACCTCACTTCGGAAAATTAATTAATGGATTTGCACTGGGCAACATCTGCACACACAGGCGAAACTTAATAGCGAAGTGTGACATAATATACCTTTGTGAATAAAGACGATTTAAATTTTCGACTTGCACACATTAATGCCCTTTGAATGGAACCACGCTCGCTTCAAACTGGAATCATCGTGAATATCTGGTGATATCCACTTTGCTGGGTACCGTATTTTCCGGACTACAAGTCGCACTTTTTTTTCATAGTTTGGCTGGTGCTACGACTTAAGGCGGGCGTACACGGTGCGAATTCGGATGGTCGGAAGATCGTATGTCAACGCACACTGCACGAGTGAGTTTATCTGAAAATCGTACGGACGACATGATATACGACACGATTTTACAACCTGCGAATTCCAGAAGCAATCGCACGAAGTTGATAGACGCGCTCGACTTGAAGCAGCGCTGCACGCAAAGAAGGATCACTGTATGACATTACCGCGAGGTTGATATGAGAGCACACATATCCAATGCATTCGAATCGCTCTCGCGGTACTTTGATGTCATACAGGTGTTCATTCTGAGCGTGCAGCGGTGCCTCAAGGGGAACGCGCCTAATATAACTGCTCTCCCTCTCTCATAACTGCAAATAAAATATTGATACGAGCCTTGACTGTTTCCTACACGTACAGGTTATTTTTCAGCAATGTTCTTGTAGGCCTATATGGTTTATAAATATCTGAAATGGGTATTAAAATGTAAACATGGTTTATGAGGACAATTACTGTGCTCTCGTAAACCAAATGGCTTTAAAAAATACTATACGGTGTTTAATAGAAATTTTAAACATACATTTTTCGTGATGGATAGAAGTAGTGTATGGGGATATACAGTATAGAATACTGTTACGTCTATGGAGAGTCCCTGTAAACTACAAATGCGTGTGAGCGAGAGAGCGAGAGAGAACTAAAAAGGCATTGGAATATGTTGATAGAAACATCATACAGCACTCGCTGTTCCTGTCAGACTTCAGCTGCCATCTTCGTCTTTCTTCTTCTGTGGTTTTCCTAGTTCGTGATTGGTCAACTTCAGATAAATCAACAAATCGGCTCGTTCAACCGCACAAATGGCACAAATTCAAACCGATAGCTCACAAACTTTTAAGACATGTTTAAAAATGATCGGGAGGTCGGGAAGTGCTCGTAAGCCACTCTGCTCGGCTCGTAATTCATCGCAAATGATACGAGCCGCGACCATAAGAGAATACACGATTTCCACACGACTGAAAAAAATCGCATGCGAACTCGTACGACAGCAAAAATCGCACCGTGTACGCCCACCTTTATAGTCAGGTGCGACTTATTGATCAAAATTAATTAGACATGAACCAGGAGAAATTAACCAAGAGAAAACATTACCGTCTACAGCCACCAGAGGGCTCAATGCTGCTCAGTGCTCCTGTAGTCTACCCCTAATAAACATAGAGCGCCCTCTCGCGGCTGTAGACGGTAATGTTTTCCCTGGGTTTTGGTTCTAAATAAATGTGACTTATACTCCAGTGCAACTTATATATGTTTTTTTTCTTCATCATGATGTATTTTTGGACTAATGCGACTTATACTCAGGTGCGACTTATAGTCCGAAAAACACGGTACTTGTGGTCAAATAGAACAAATGTATGAAGTGATAAGAGAAACAAATAAAATATGCAGAGCGGAGAGGGCTCACTGACTGGAGTTGAAAACCGCTGTTCTAGAGCAACAGTTCTTAGTTGGCTGAAGTTCACTTCACTTAAGAACACGGATTTGCACTACATCACTACCTGCAGTGTCTTCACACAGCCAAAACTTAATTCAGCTAGTTATCAGGTCTTGCACAACTTTAATGTCCTTTGAATGGAACATGTATGCTCCTTTTGAACTGGAATCATTGCAGAAGATCCTGTGATGTCCACTTTGCAGGGACCTTATGGTCGAATGGAACAGAACAAACCTCTGAAGTGATAAGAGAAACACACAAAATGTGCAGTGCAGGGGGTTCACAAGGCCCAGGATTAAGAACTGCAGTTCTAGAGCACTGGTTCTCGACCCTGGTATTGGAGAACCCCCAACTCTGCACATTTTAGATGTCTCCCTAAATCAAATTAATCAGCTCATTAGTAAAGACTACAAAACCTCAAGTGTGTGTGTCAGATAAGAGAGGCATCAAAAAACATACTGTGTTGGGGGTTCTCCAAAACCAGATTTGAGAACCACTGTTCTATAGCATGGGTCTCCAACATCGCTTCTTTTAGTTACCGTCTTGCACATTTCAGCTCCAACCTCAACCAAAAAACATACACGTACCAGCTAACAAGGTGTTAAGGGTTGCTTGACAGTTGCAAGCAGTTGTGTTGAATCAGGTTGGAATTGAAGTCTGCAAGACAGTAGCCCTTCAGGAGCAGGGATAAAGCTGTTTGCACACTGGACAAGAAGCGCTGCCATGCATCTTCACATTGTTTTGAATCATTGCAAGATGCCGTGGAAAGACACGAATGGCACCACCGATGTGCGCATGCTCAGAAAACAATGTGTCCGAATTTTAAAGATGAGGCGTTACACTGCACTTCTCTTCCAGTGTTCGACCAGCTTTAATATTTCCCAACTCTGTTCCTTGAGGCACACCAAACTAACGTTTCCTGATCAAACACACCTGATTCCACTAATGAATTTGTTAGTTGAGACTTCAAGACCAAAAATGAAGGGTCAGAAAAGGGTGACATCCAAAATGTATACTGTTGTTGTGCTTCCAGAAAACCTGGGTTAGCTGAATCATCATTTACTCACATAGCTTTAGAACAAAATTAATATGACATTTCTCTCTGTGGTACACAACATTTTCGACATGGTATGGTTTTTCATTATGGGGATGGGTGTGGGCTGCTGAGCTATGACAAAAACAGCACCATAAAAGTAGTCTGGATGATGTGTTCTGGCTGTGTGAGGAATGGAAATGTAGGTCACTATTTAGATCACAGTCTTCTCTTCCTCCAATCTCATTCAAATTTGGCTTGTAAAGTTGCACTAAGTTTGAGCATGCATCAAAGATGAGCTGGGGTATGCAATGAACTGGATTAAACGAGAAACCAGAGGTTGTACTGTACACTCCATCTTGAATCAAATCAGCAGTATACCAAGAGTAAAGGTTTCTTTCTTTGATTAGGTGGTAGACAAAATGTGAAATACTTGAACAGCATTTTACTGTTTGAATAATCCAATGCCACTTACGCTGTTGGGAGAGGTGATTAGATCAGTGCTTTTTAAAGCTGTCCTGGGGTACCTTCCTCAATGCATGATTTGGATGTCTCTTTCATCTCCTAAACCTGATTCAACTCATCAGCTCATTACTAAAGATTACACAAGACTTGAATAGAGAATGACAAACTATACAGTGTTAGCGGGTTTGTGACAGAAGTTGTTTCAAGACGAGAAACAAACTCCAAATGAATATTGTTTTGACCAGATTTAGTTATAAATTGATACATCCATTTCTTTTTGGATCTCGCTTGCGTATATCTGAGCCCTAAGTCTTTGAAACTCTTTCACTTAATCATGCTGCTTTGCTGATGTGGACAATATGCCTTTTTCTTTTTTTGCTTACGCATGTTCAATATTGGGATTGAATGCAAGCGTGACTGAGGGTTTCGAGCAACAGTGGTGTAGGATTTTCAGCGAATAACAAGCACTCTGTTTTTCAACTTCTTCTGTTCTAAAGATTTAGAAGATATGGAATATTGCAAAGGAATTTTATTGGCTGCTTTTTATGGTGCTTTTTCATCACTCTCTTTCAGCATCTTTAGGCCCAGTTTATTATTTTATAGAAAAAGGAAGGAGATTTATAGTTTAAAATCTTCAGTCTCTTGTATTTTTTTACTGGATTAATAATGTGTAATAAACATACCAAACACAAAATTATCCGGCCTGAAGATTTGCCCAAATGGGCCAGAGCGGACCGAGTCCATTGTGCCAGGTTCCAGGTCCACCAGGATGGCACGAGGGACATATTTGCCTCCTGCGAAACAAAATAGGTTTGGTGTAAACATCCAAAGGTTGAAAAATCCCATCTTAAGAAAAACTGATTCAGTTTCATGAATTTGAAAATCCATATAAGTTTATTTGATTTTACAGTTGGTGCATGTGATACATATAACTAATTACAAATTAGTGTATGCATAATTTATTTCCTTTCTACTTTGGTATGATGTCTGTAGATACTGACCCTCTTTAAATAAGTGCAACATCATCCATCTTGCCTGCCCCACCCTTTTAAAGACAACAGCAGCTACACATAAATGGTTTTCTCTAAAGCCATAAAAGCACATTTGGGTATTTTTGAATGACTGTGCTTATATCCCACAAAGTTAATGCATTCACATAGGGTTATGACAGACTGATGTCCAGAAATACAAGTCAAATTTGTCATCTTTTAAGCAAACGGAGAACAAAAAGATGAGCAGTAATTAAGTCGGGTGAAACCTAAACCATCTAAAATTGAAAATCTATAATGCATCCTTTAAGGCGGTGGTCAGATGGGCCTGGCCTCTGTAATAATCAATAACTGCCAGCTGCGGTCTATAGTCAGGAGAGCAGAGCTGGCAAAACCATGACCTAATAAATACATACAGTATACCTCTGACAAAATACAGACTGACATATAAAGTAGCATCACTGCTTAATGCACAATTGCTTACCAGATGCCTCATTGTAATAAACATTAATCCTCTCCAGCTGCAGTTCACTGTCACCTTGATAACTGCCAGTGGGGTCGATCCCGTGTTCATCACTGATCACCTCCCAAAACTGAAATGCACAAAACGTTTCACAACTGAATGCTGAATAGCTATATCATGTCAATTCAAATTCCGTACTCAATGATGCAGCAGTTTTCCCATTTGAAGGACTACTGAGTCCTGCACAGAGCCACTGCAGACGTTCACCACACCCATTCAGACCAGCAGATGTCACATAAAACACAAGCACTTCAAGGATTTTCTCGGAATTTATAGCAAAGTGATTCATAAACCACTTTTAATTTTATATTTTAACATAAAAATGGAAGATATTGCATTCATATCGAATCTACTACACCTTTTGTGATGCATGTAATCTTACCTTGGCACCGATCTGGTTACCGCACTGTCCGGCCTGAATATGTACGATTTCCCTCATTATGCAGCTGTGTGTAAGGATGCGGAT
Organism: Carassius gibelio; assembly: GCF_023724105.1. NCBI lineage: Eukaryota > Metazoa > Chordata > Actinopteri > Cypriniformes > Cyprinidae > Carassius > Carassius gibelio. The sequence goes on from NC_068397.1 coordinate 2,916,905, forward strand.
GCGGCGTGTGTCTGCAGCTGATGCGGCTCTGGGCTGGTCTACCCTCTGTCTCTCTTTCTCTCTCTCTCTCTCTCTCTCTCTCTCTCAGCCAATCACGAGTCGCGTGTTTGACGCAGTGGACGGCGTGCTGCAGCATCGCGTGTTCTTCCATCACAGACACTGACTCAGCGTTTACGATAAAACGCCAGAAAACACACACATCTGACTCAAAATGTTGATTTATTTGATGTATAAGTTAGTTGTAATGCTATTTTTGTTTCTATTTAATTTAATTAAAACTAATAAATGTATTTGCTCTCACATCTTTCCTGCAGAGGGCAGCGAGATTCTATTGTGAGGCGTTCTGTATATTTCTGTTGATAAAAAAAATTAAATGAACATGAAAAATGTAATTTCATAAGTTTTATAACTGTAGCTTTCAAGAAGTGTTTTAAAGGTGCAATGTGTAATATTTACAACGATCTATTTATAGATAAGCCTTTGATATTATATAAGCTATGTTTTCAGATGCGTATAAAGACCTTTCTTGATTAATCTTTATGTTTTTATTACCTTAGATTGAGCTATCTCTGTATACACACACCACGGGTCCCCAATTTATATAGCTAGAATGCAGCTTTCAGCTGGTCCAACCCCAATCAAACACACCCCTGAACAAGCTAATCAAGGCATTTCAGATTACTAGCTAGCTAAGCATGTGAGTTTGATCAGGGTTGGAATTGACCTGTTCTCCTTGAATCTTTAAAATCCCATTTTACAGAGGTTGTTATTGCAGCAACACATATTCGTTTTAGTTTTGTATGCTTTGCTGTCTGCTTCTCCTGACGCACCAATTTAGTGCATTGTCCAGCAGCGATCACAGGCTGGGAGGATGACAGCTCGACTGTATTTCTCGTTGATTGCTGTTTTTTGGTGTCTGTTCAGATACTTGAGCATAACTCACGCTATTCAAAGACGAACCACAGGTAAAAAGATCTGTTGATTTCATTACACAACTGGAAGAAATGCACAAATAAGTAATGCTCAGTCTTTGAAAGTGGTTAACATAGCTTATGAATGAATTCTGTTTTAGAACGCTTTTGATTTGAAGCAGACAAATGTATAAACTTTGTATGTCGGTTTGAGACCCATTGCTAAACCCCAGATTTACGAATACTGAAACCGCACTCCCTGGCTTCCCCTAATAATCTTCTTGAATTCTCTAGTGGATGGTTTCTGTCCGGCGAGGCTGACGGTCGTGCCGTCCCATCGAGGATGTTCCTCTGATGAAGATTGCCCTGGAGGGCACAAATGTTTTCGATTTGAATGTGGGCCTGTTTGCGTGCTGCCTGTTTTCAGTGAGTTTCAGTTTATAATGGATGCGAAGGGAAAAAAACACACTAGTAACGCACTGGATTCAATTTAAGTTCTAAGCCAAGACTGTCTTTTGTTCTTCTCCTCTAAAGTCGGTTTGAATTCATCCCTTAGGATGGTTTTAAGGACAGGATGGCCTTACAAAATAAAGGGGAATAATACTTTATACAGTGGTTCTCAATTCCAGTCCCGGGGACCCACTGCTCTTCGTACTTTGCATGTCCTCCTTATTTAACACACCAGTTTGTGATCATCAGCTTGTCAGGAGAGAGATCCATGAACTGGACCAACAATTTGATTATCTCAATCTGGTGTGTTAAATAAGGGAGACGTGAAAAAATGTGCAGAGCAAGGAGTTCCCCAGGACTGGAATTGAGAACCACTAACTTGAAATAATTCATTCTGTAGGTAAAACTTGCTATTCACGCTTTGAATGTCTTGTTGTATAACAAAGTGGCATACTACATATCAGGGTTTCTCAAATCTTGCTCTGGAGGTCCAATGCGCTGCAGAAGTTAGCACCATCCCTGATCAAAGTCGCCTGCCTGTGCTTTTTTTTTTTAATGCTCCCAAAGATGTTGATTAGCATGCTCCGGTGTGTTTGATTGGGGTTGGAGCTAAATTCTGCAGGAATGTGGAATTCGAAGTCCAGATTTTGAGGATCCCTGGTGTATATGGCGGAGGCGGAGCTGGTCAGGGTCAGGGAGGCGGAGCTGGTCAGGGACAGGGTCAGGGAGGCGGAGCTGGACAGGGTCAGGGACAGGGTCAGGGAGGCGGAGCTGGACAGGGTCAGGGAAGCGGCGCTTGACAGGGTCAGGGACAGGGTCAGGGAAGCGGCGCTGGACAGGGTCAGGGACAGGGTCAGGGAAGCGGCACTGGACAGGGTCAGGGAAGCGGCGCTGGTCAGGGACAGGGTCAGGGAAGCGGAGCTGGACAGGGCGCCGGACAGGGTCAGGGAGGCGGAGCTGGACAGGGACAGGGTCAGGGAGGCGGCACTGGACAGGTTCAGGGAAGCGGCGCTGGTCAGGGACAGGGTCAGGGAAGCGGAGCTGGACAGGGCGCCGGACAGGGTCAGGGAGGCGGAGCTGGACAGGGACAGGGTCAGGGAGGCGGAGCTGGACAGGGACAGGGTCAGGGAGGCGGCGCTGGACAGGGTCAGGGAAGCGGCACTGGACAGGTTCAGGGAAGCGGCGCTGGTCAGGGACAGGGTCAGGGAAGCGGAGCTGGACAGGGCGCCGGACAGGGTCAGGGAGGCGGAGCTGGACAGGGTCAGGGAGGCGGAGCTGGACAGTGTCAGGGACAGGGAGGCGGAGCTGGACAGGGTCAGGGAGGCGGAGCTGGACAGGGTCAGGGAAGCGGCGCTGGACAGGGTCAGGGACAGGGTCAGGGAAGCGGCGCTGGACAGGGTCAGGGAAGCGGCGCTGGACAGGGTCAGGGAAGTGGAGCTGGACAGGGACAGGGTCAGGGAGGCGGAGCTGGACAGGGTCAGGGAAGTGGCGCTGGACAGGGTCAGGGACAGGGTCAGGGAGGCGGAGCTGGACAGGGTCAGGGAGGCGGAGCTGGACAGGGACAGGGTCAGGGAGGCAGAGCTGGACAGGGTCAGGGACAGGGTCAGGGAGGCGGAGCCGGTCAGGGTCAGGGACAGGGTCAGGGAGGCGGCGCCGGACAGGGTCAGGGAAGCGGCGCCGGACAGGGTCAGGGAAGCGGCGCCGGACAGAGGGCGGAACAGGGTCAGGGAAGCGGCGCCGGTCAGGGTCAGGGAGGTGGTGCGGGTCAGGGTCAGGGAGGTGGTGCGGGACAGGGTCAGGGAAGCGGTGCGGGACAGGGTCAGGGAAGCGGCGCTGGACGGGGCGCGGGACAGGGTCAGGGAAGCGACGCGGGACAGGGTCAGGGAAGCGGTGCGGGACAAGGTCAGGGAAGCGGCGCTGGAGAGGGCGCTGGACAGGGTCAGAGACAGGGCGCTGGACAGGGTCAGGGACAGGGCGCTGGACAGGGTCAGGGACAGGGCGCGGGACGGGGTCAGGGAAGCGGCGCGGGACAGGGAAGCGGAAGTGGCTATGGCCAGGGCGCGGGACAGGGAAGCTGTCAGGGAAGTGGTGCGGGTCAGGGTGCTGGACAGAGAAGTGGCGCAGACCAATTTGGCAAAGGTCAATGTTGAGGTCCGGGACATGTTCATGGGATTTTGCATAATTCTTCCTGGAGATCTTTTCCAGTGCTTTTATTTAAATGCCATGTTTTACCTGTTTGCGCGAACAGTTTAGAAAGATTTTCTGTCTCACTACCACCTGAAATAAAAACAAAATTGCTTGATTGGTTGGTTTTTGGTATCATTTGGCTGTTTTCTCACATGACTGCTCTCTGCCCTCAGTGCTGCACATACCTCTCCCACTGAGTACTGGACAATTGAGATAGATAGATAGATATCTATCTATCTCACACATACATACAGGTCCTTCTCAAAAAATTAGCATATTGTGAAAAAGTTCATTATTTTCCATAATGTAATGATAAAAATTAAACTTTCATATATTTTAGATTCATTGCACACCAACTGAAATATTTCAGGTCTTTTATTGTTTTAATATTGATGATTTTGGCATACAGCTCATGAAAACCCAAAATTCCTATCTCAAAAAATTAGCATATCATGAAAAGATTCTCTAAACGAGTTATTAACCTAATCATCTGAGTCAACTAATTAACTCTAAACACCTGCAAAAGATTCCTGAGGCTTTTATAAAACTCCCAGCCTGGTTCATTACTCAAAAGCGCAATCATGGGTAAGACTGCCGACCTGACTGCTGTCCAGAAGGCCATAATTGACACCATCAAGCGAGAGGGTAAGACACCGAAAGAAATTTCTGAACGAATAGGCTGTTCCCAGAGTGCTGTATCAAGGCACCTCAGTGGGAAGGAAAAAGTGTGGCAAAAAATGCTGCACAACGAGAAGAGGTGACCGGACCCTAAGGAAGATTGTGGAGAAGGACCGATTCCAGACCTTGGGGGACCTGCGGAAGCAGTGGACTGAGTCTGGAGTAGAAACATCCAGAGCCATCGTGCACAGGCATGTGCAGGAAATGGGCTACAGAGAAGCAGCACTGGACTGTTGCTCAGTGGTCCAAAGTACTTTTTTCGGATGAAAGCTAATTTTGCATGTCATTCGGAAATCAAGGTGCCAGAGTCTGGAGGAAGACTGGGGAGAAGGAAATGCCTGAAGTCCAGTGTCAAGTACCCACAGTCAGTGATGGTCTGGGGTGCCATGTCAGCTGCTGGTGTTGGTTCACTGTGTTTTATCAAGGGCAGGGTAAATGCAGCTAGCTATCGGGAGATTTTGGAGAACTTCATGCTTCCATCTGCTGAAAAGCTTTAGAGGTGAAGATTTCATTTTTCAGCACGACCTGGCACCTGTAAATGGTTTACTGACCATGGTATTACTGTGCTCAATTGGCCTGCCAACTCTCCTGACCTGAACCCCATAGAGAATCTGTGGGATTTTGTGAAGAGAAAGTTGAGACGCAAGACCCAACACTCTGGATGAGCTTAAGGCCGCTATCGAAGCATCCTGGGCCTCCATAACACCTCAGCTGTGCCACAGGCTGATTGCCTCCATGCCACGCCGCACTGAAGCAGTCATTTCTGCAAAAGGATTCCCGACCAAGTATTGAGTGCATAACTGAACATAATTATTTGAAGGTTGACTTTTTTTGTATTAAAAACACTTCTTTTATTGTTCGGATGAAATATGCTATTTTTTTGAGATAGGAATTTTGGGTTTTCATGAGCTGTATGCCAAAATCATCAGTATTAAAACAATAAAAGACCTGAAATATTTAGGTTGGTGTGCAATGAATCTAAAATATATGAAAGTTTAATTTTTATCATTACATTATGGAAAATAATGAACTTTTTCACAATATGCTAATTTTTTGAGAAGGACCTGTGTGTGTGTGTGTGTGTGTGTGTGTTCATTATTTTTATGGCCACAGTCCATAAAAATAATGAACAGGACCGGTAATAAAGGGCAGCCCTGCTGGAGTCCAACATGTACAGGGAACTAGTCTGACTTACTGACAGCAATGCGAACCAAGTTCCTGCTCTGTTCATACAGGGCCCCGGACCCCATACTCCCGGAGCACCCCCCACAGGAGGCCCCGAGGGACACTGTCGAATGTCTTCTCCAAATGCACAAAACACATGTGGATTAGCTGGGCAAACCAAGAAGCTTCTTAACTACCTTGTGATTTCAACTTGGGTGATGGACGAGTCCACCTCCGAGTCCTCGGCCTCTGCTTCCTCATCGGATGACATGTCGGTGAGTTGAGGAGATCCTCAAATTATTCCTTACACTATCCGACGATGTCCCCAGTTGAGGTCAACAGCTGCCCACCTCCACTGTAAACGGTGTTGGCAGGGCACTGCTTTCCCCTCCTGAGGCGCCTCTTCGAGGCCAACCCATAGTCTTTCTCCATGACCTCACAAATTCCTCCAAGACCCGAGTTTTTGCCTCCACCACCCTGGCTGCAGCCCACTTATCCTGCCAGTACCCGTCAGCTGCCTCAGGAGTCCCACAAGCCAGCCAGGCCTGGTAGGACTCCTCCTTCAGCTTGACAGCATCCTTTACTTCCGGTGTCCACCACCGAGTTCAGGGTTTGCTGCCTCGTCAGGCACCGGAGACCTTAAGGCCAAAGCTCAAAGTGGCCACATTGGCAATGGAGGTGGAGAACATGGTCCACCTGGATTCAATGTCTCCAGCCTCCCTCAGAATCTGGATGAAGCTTTGCTGGAGGTGGTAGCTAAAAATCTCTCTGACAGGGGGTTCAGCCAAACATTCCCAAAAGATCCTCACAATACGTTTGGGTCCACCGAGTCAGTCCAGCTTTCTCAGGGTAAACTTCAACACATGGCAACTGAGCTGGGGAGCTATGAGCAACCCCAAACCAACCCGCTGCCTCTCACCATGGGCAACTCCTGAGTGGTAGAGAGTCCAGCCGCTCTCAAGGGGCGTGGTTCCAGAATCCAAGCTATGCATGGAGGTGAGCCTAAATATCTCCAGTCGTTACCTCTAAACCACCTGAACAAGCTCAGGCTCCTTCCCTGCCAGCGAGGTGACATTGCAGGTCCCAAAGGCCAGTTTCCATGTTCAGACATCGGGCCGTTGCATCCCCTGCCTTCGACCCCTGCTCGATCCACAATACACCAGCCCCTTACGATTCCTCCCGCAGATGGTGGGTCCACTGGAGGTCGGCCCCACATTGTTCTTCAAGGCTAAGCACCCCTGGGCCTTGCTCCAGGGTGGGGCCACTGCTGCACCATGCTGGGCAATGTCATGGTCCTCGTTGTTTGAGAATTCTTCAAGGGCTCCTAAACGCTCTTAGTCTGACCCGTCACCTAGGACCTGTTTGTCTTGGGAGACCCTACCGTAGGCATATAGCCCTGGACAATATAGCTCTTAGGACCATTCAGGTACTCTGGATATATATATATAGCTGCAGTTCATTTTGTATTTCTTTGTCACATTTTTTCAGTTATGTCACATTGTGTAAATTCATAGGTTTCATGTGATGTGTCACAGTGGTGGTGCTGCCATTTGTAAGACCAAATTCCTGATTTGCCAGAAAACTTTTGTTATGCTCCACCTAAAGATGTTTTTTTATCTTTGATGTTAGTACAAATATGTGAGTCTAGAATGTTTATGATGCACTAAATTTTGACGAACAACACTACTCGATCCACAAACAAACAGATGAGGATAATCTCAGTTAACTAAATATATAAGCTAGCTTTAATAATTTTTGAAGCTGTGACCTGCTTTTACAGTTGCTATGTAAGCAGACTTGTATGTACAGGTGCTCACCAACCAAACACATGTAACTGACTACAACAAATCTTAAATTGCATCTCAAGTTGCTTCTTCACTTAGCATGTAAAGACATATGTAGTGGGAGGAGAACATTGACTGCTGGACAACCTGTGAGGGTGGGTTAATGTCTACCAGGAATGCTTCTCAATATCCCTCCCCGTCTCCTCGCTCCTCCGTCCTCCATCCTATGACCCGGAAACCGATCGAGCACAGCTATCTTGAAGGACATCTCGTTTCTCTAACTGCACCACGAGGAGGGAGGAGGCTTCATGAGGAGCTATGAGCGAGGATACACAGGTGTGTCCTATGCGGAAGTCTTTATCGACTTAACCTGATGCACATTTATTTATATATTTATATTTTACCTTTTCACTTCAAATAAACCATGCATGTCAAAAGTTTGGACACACCTTCAATGTCCATATGTGTGCACGGAGTTAAATGGTACAGGTCTCTGTGCTGCTGCAGGGAGCTCGTATGGGTCGATATTTTGGATGCCTGAGAGCTTCTCCAAACACTGCTGTTTTGCGCTTGGTGCGAGCTTGTTCCTGTGAGGTCCCCTTTCTTTCGCCTTATGTTTTTGCATTGCTTTACTTTCTTCCTTTCTCGTATTCGTAGATCCGTCTCGATCTGTTCCGCAGACAAAATAAATGCGCAAAAATTAAAGATCTCTGAAATGTTAAGTCATGCCTCTGTGAAGTTCTGAAGGCATTGCCCCTGGCAACCGATAGCGTATCCTGCCATCATGGCCGAACGGCTCAGACCCCTCCCAAATCAACCCAAATCGGCACGTGACTCCTCACTCTCAATAGACGCAGTAGATAAACCAGCTTGACCGTCTTGGTGCCGGTTGATTTGAGGTATGACTCCATGCAGCGACAATTATCGTGATTGACACCTGACAGCGAGAGGTCTACGAGATTTATCAACACGCATTATTGATTCATATTGAGGGAAGTAGGAATTCTCATCGTTCACGAACGAGTGGGCATTGACGTGTATTTATTTAGAATTGATTGCCCCTCATCTCGGATCTAAAGTTCAGGTTTTCCCCGCAGGCCATTGGGAGCATCCTGACTATTGGTCAATTGACCGAAGCCGAGACGGATGCGTGGCACTGCAGATTGCTGCCCTCTTGCCATTAACGTCTTCTGTGTGCATTACAAGCAATGAGTTCCCGGGGTCGTGAGTGACTTGACTGTTGACAGTGTTCTATGAAATTCTACCAAATGCATATAACTGATGTTTCGCTTGTTTATACTACTTTTGGCTTGGTGAGGACCCAGCAAACACAGAACGTTCCCTTATAGTTCCCATTTGGTTATTTTTTTGAGAACCAAACAAGAACATTCTAGGAACGTTCCCTGTATGTTATTTTTAGGTTTAATTTGATAACCTTAGGAGAATGGTCTGGGAACGTTCCTTGTAGGTTATATTTTTATAACTTTAAGGGAACATTCTATTTACATTAAGAAAACTTTCCAGGATAACCAATAGGGAACCAAAAACTAACGTTCCCAGAATGTAAAATTGTTAGCTGGGGAAATGACTGCTCGCCTAGAGTATACAACTATGTATAGTTCTCTTTATTTTGGTATGAATACATTGTTTATTTTTTATACAATTTGGTATAATGGTATAAAAAATAAACAATGTATTCATACCAAAATAAATATAACTATACATAGTTGTATACACACTTAAAAATCACCTGCTGTAGCACACTGAAAAAGTGTTTCATTCATCAAATGAAAAAAATTTAGGGTGATGATTCACCACTATATTTTTTAACTTGAGCCAATAGTTATTTTTTTTTCATTGACTCAAGTAAAAAAAATATAGATGTGAATCATTACCCTATTATTATTATTATTGGACGAATGAAACCCTTTGCATCTTTGTTTTATTCGCACCAACATTATTTGATTTTAACATATTGGAATAATTTATTTTTATAACATACTTTTATTTAGTTTCACTGGTAAAGACCTTTTTTAATTTAAAATAAAATTTAATAAAAACTAAAACAAATACTGAATGCAGATTAAGAAACATCTTATTATTGAATGTATGTTGATTGTGTTGTTTGTAGAACTATGCAGTTGTTGCCTTTAATATCACATGGTTACAGTTAATCGTTTAATTTAAGCCCAGTTCTATGTAGTTTCAACCCAATTCAAAAACAAAAGGTAAATACTGATGTCTGTTCCATCTATGTTTGTATTGAATGTAGTCTACTTACTGTGCAGTTACTACCGTTAATGAGATGTTTATTGATATGTTATGTATGTATTATAATCTATATAATTGAAATTAAATAAACGTTTTGTCTAGGTAACGGTATCAAGTTTAAATTAAATCTTAATGAACAGCACAGTAGATGTAGTAAATGAAACTGGGCTAAGTCTGGCGACTCCGGCTTGGATGAGGCAGTGTCGGTGAATTACGGCTGTCCCATCAGGTCCAATTTATTCAGATGAAAGGCATCCAGGCCGGGCCGATGGACAAACCTCTAGCAAGTGAAAATTTAACTGAAAACAGCCCGAGTGTACAGAAAGGGTTTGTGTATGAGGTGGATGTCAAGAGTCTATCAGCAAACATCAAATTGGTAGGCCTAAGTTTTAACTAGACTTTAGTGGATTCAGCAGTTTGCTTGACAGAAAATAAGGAACTAGTCCTAAAATATCTATTTATTTATTTTTAAATACCATTGTTTTGAAGTGAAGTGTTGTGAGGCTACGCAAGGTCCTAAAGATGCTGGCCGCAATAAAAAGGTCACGTGCCTGAAACCCATAGTCATATTAGATGCCATATTGAACTTAATGTGGATTAAACCAAGGCTGTGAAGACAATGCATGACAGTCCCTCACTATATAATTCTGCATTATTATTCTGTAGACTGTATTCGATCAGGCAGCACATTTACACATTCATCAGTAAACCAATAAATATATCAATAAATATATTTTATTCAATAACACATGACGACACATATGACTTTATATACATGTGCATTATTTGTTAGAAAATGTACATTAAACCCCAAAACAATCTTTTTTTTTACATTCATCCTCAGTATTCTAGTTTCTTGCTTTCTGAGGGAATACCTGTATTAAATACCCTTTTTTTTCAAGTATATTAGATATACTCAAGATATCGCAAATTTGAATTTAAAAGAGTTTGCATTGGCTCTAACATATTGGACAGATCAGATTACTAGTTTTAAAAGAGCTCAGTTTGATGTGGGTCACATTGATCTGCAAATGTGAAGTGCACCTGATGTTAAACACTGCACCTGTTCTCTGTTATTAACGGTCAACCATCGCACGGTATGCAGAAGACTGGCATGTCAAGTGATTCTACCCGAAACCAAGAAATACTGTCATATTCGGGTGACTTTTGTGCAGGAGTTGCGTATGCAAGAGTCGTCACATTATAGCTTTGTTAAGATTTTGAACTACGGCATTTAACCTGTTCAAATTATCCAACTGGTTTGTTGTTTTTGATCTTGACCTTAATTAATAATTCATAATGTCTAGTGTCAAATAGTGAGCTGAGAATTCATCGTTGTGCAGGAAGAGATCTGGCCCAAAACATTCCTTCTCCAAGTAAACAAACACAAATAATTCTAGCAACACAAGCACAAATCTTCAATTACAATCTTGACACTTTAGATTGCAAGTATGCATTTCTTTCTCAGCATTGCTGCAATAAGCATTCTAGCAGGAAAATCATCAGTTTGCACAATCTAGCTGAGCAAGTTTCGTATGTTTGAAACTCATGTGGTTCAATGGCACGATCACTGAAGGTGAAACTAATGCTCTCGGAAATATTGATTATTAAGAGTAACAATAAAAGCGCTCATGTTAAGCATGCACTGGCTGGAGATTCATGTCAGTTTTTGCACACTTGTGTTAAATATTGTTATCTTTCTCCAAAATCTTGGCTAGGAAATCAGTTTAATTAAATGCTGATTTGTATTTGTATTCCTTCATACAGTTTGGACAAATCTCAAAGCCAAATCATGCTAACAAGTCACATTGTGACTGCAAATCTAAAAGTGTGATTTTTCTTTTCAGATTGTTGTTTTGTTGTAACATGCTTGACAATGAAAGACTCATCATCACTCATAATGTGTAAATACCACATGTAACAACAGTAGCAAAAGCTAAAGCAGGTCACAAGATACAGCAGAAGAAAGCCGTGGTATATTTGAGAAGAAAATGCCCCGTCTTTGGCATAACTCGAAAAATGACAAAAATAATCAAAAACCTTTCTACAAATTTTACATACTTCAGGGCAATAATACTATTTATTGAAAGTATAACGAAACTGAATATTAGCTGGAATGATTAAGAATATGCCACAATCATCGAAAAACATTCTTTTCATTTTATCCAAAGTAATGTTACGTCTGGTGCCGAAATTTATTGTTTCAGCCAGACTTATGAATAAGAACACCCACATGATACCATATTTTAGGGTAATTAATTTGTATTAAATATTAGTATTTTCGACTGATTTTTAACAATGTAAAAAATCTGAAATGTTTTAAACTCATGGCATGTGTCGCACATTTTAAATATATTATTGCTGAGGGTATACATGTACCACAAATGAAAGATGACAATTGTAGTCATTCCTTCAATTATTATTTGTTCTCATTACTTCAATGTCAGTCATTGAAAGCTTCATTTTTTTCATGTTCACATGCTTTTTTTTTCTTTTCTTTTTTTTTTATACTGTGAACAATAAAGTGCCACAGACATGGTAACAAAATACCAATGGGCATACACTCATTGATACAGACATAGTAACCTAAAATCTTTTTTTTCAAGCAGTCAGTACCACTGTACATCAGTACCACAATAGCATAAATTACAAAAGTTTTCACATTCACAATACATCTGTTGCATACACTTGATTGAGTGTATTGTGGTTAAGACACACAGCCATGAAGTACATCATCTGTATTCCTCAAAATTACCCCATAATTTAGTGATTAGCTTAAAAAACACATTAGCTTAATAAAACATACCATACAAATACCATTTTGAGCAGTCTCTGTGTAGTGACTATGTTACATCGGGTTTGGAAATATGCATATCTGTCTGCACTTATTCTTTTGAACACAGAAACTGGTGTTTCTTCGACACCTAATTCATAGAGGTATTTACCTTACACTTCAAAACACATTGGCAAACATTCCCAGTGTTAAATATACAGTGTTTGGGCTTTGGAGAAATTCCCTTTGATACTGGACTTAACAGATGCCGTGTTCCCACCTGAATATCGCTAAATTTAGTAGACTTAATTACAATCAAATAATTGAGAGAAAATGACTCAGAATTAATCACATTTGACTAATGTGATCCTACCTGTTGTTCATTACCATCAAACAAGCAGATATTAGTAATTACTAGACTATATGAAATTCCAGAGTGGGAACTTGTCACTACTGGTCTTAGTGTTCATAATAACACAAGCTCAATGATAACACATGGAAATTTGGATCTAGCTGCCCAAAAAGCAGTTACTGGCACCACAGTAAGGGGCCGTTCACACAGAATGTGTCTTTACATCTAAAAACTTAGACAATGGTGCAGAACAAAATGCCTCCTCTGCAATGCTTCCATTAAATTTCCATTAAACTTGCCATGCCAACTTGATACTGTCAACTCTTGCCCTGCCTCTGGGGTCATCTAAAGTGGTCTGCTGTTTTGGACCTGACATTGATGAGAAGCATTGCATGCATCTTAAAGATCACCTGAAGTGCCTTGAACACGCAACTTTATTCTATTTGGTGATGTCATTTCAACTGAAACAGTAAGAGAGGGCGGGACATATCAAGTCAACCATCTTTACATAGGAAAACAATGGCAAATAGCGCTTTAGAATAGAAAAATGCTCTCTGTGTGAACGGCCCCTAAGAAGGCTGTTTAAGTCATTGAAACCAGTGCAGAGTAAAAACCCTTTGAGCATCAACCCTTATGGTTGTTCCCTTTCAGTCAAATCCTTTCATACCTTCTCCTTGCATTGCCATTCTAGCGTCATGGCTGCTGGAAAATAAAAATACTTCAAACAATGACTGGCATGAGCCCCCATGACAAGAATCTCTCCTTGATAATAAGGCCGCCCACCAAGTCTTAAAGAGCAAACGAGTCCATCATGAAGACGTCTCCCCATTGGCAGTGTTTGTTTCTGTGATGGGCAAGTCAACGTCTGAAGGTGTACCTGAGTCAATAGGTGAGGAAACAGTCAAGTTCGTCATAAGCGGTTGGCTGGATTCTGTAACAGAGTCAGTGGTTGTGGCGTAAGGTGCAGCTGAATCCACACTGGCAAGAAGAGTAGTACCATTATTTAAGGTTGGCTCCAATATGGATGGTGAAGTGGGGCCAGATTCTATGGAGTTAATAGCAGGTTGGGCGACTAAATGTAACAATGGAGAGCCGGGATCTATGGGCGAAGAAAAGGATTGAGCTGGGATGGCATTGACTTGACCAGACTGGTCTGGTATTGGTGGTAAAGACAGTTCTGTTGGGGAAAGGGGCAGAATTTCAGCGACTAGGTATATGGTAGAGTCTATTGAGGAAGAGGGAGTGTTGTTGTTTAAAGGTGGAGTGGGTGACTGTCCAGTGGATGTGCCGAGAGGAAAGGTTTGGGTGGGACCTAAAGAGGCCATATCATTAGCAAAAGTCAAGGGGAATTCAGCAGCTGGTGTACCTATGTCTAAAAGTGAAGGAGTTTGGAGATCGGAAGAGGTAGGGGACTCCAGTGTGGGATCGGTGATCGAAGGAGTTTCCACAGTTGAAGAAGGACGAACAGCGGGAGATTCTGGTTTAGGTGTTTGAATGTAATTAATAGCGATTGGGGTTGAAGTGTTTGGGATAGAGGCAAGGAGAGGATGCTCTACGGATGAGGCAGAGGTTCCCGGCATGGATGCAGATCTGGGATACTCTTGCTGGATTTCATCTGGCTCTTGGGTAGAAGTCAGTGACTTCATACTGAATATCTGTGCCTGGCCGGTCACTTGCTGGATGGGGGCATCCATGAGAATCTGAAGATCGACGGCGGATGAGGCAGTAGAGTCCATAGTAGAAATAGCAGTGGCAGCTGCTTCGTGGAGAGGTGTATCGCCTACCCTTGCATACTCACGGCTCTCAGACTTGGTCAGCAGAAGAAGTTGCTCGCCGGGCTTGCGAGGCGGCAGTAACGGTTGGCGGGTGTAGCATTCACCATCTGCTAACGTCTCTGGAAGCGGCCGATTGCGAGTCTCGGGCAGCAGCAAGATGCAAATGATGCAAATAAGAGTGCAGCAGGCGAAAATGATGTGATGCAGAAAATATCCTTTCTGGTTATGTAGCTCCATGATGGGTGCCGTCAGCATGCCAAAACCAGCACTGGCCAGGACGAGGCCTAGACCACCACCCCTACACAACACACAAAGGTACAAACAAGGAAATTACATTGATCAAAACACTAGCCTTAAAATTCCCCTATTATGGATTCTTGAAAATTACTTTTCATGCAGTGTGTAACACAGCTCTAAGTGAATGAAAACATCGTGCAAAGTTTTAAATCTAAAAGTGCACCGTGTCTCACAAAATAAAGAGTCGACAACAAGTTGTTTTTACAACGAATCCCAAGCCGTTTCATGTTGACATTCAACATAAAATATTAGCATGTTGCCTGCCCACTTGTTGCGTGTGTAGACCTGGGAAAACTTGATTTTCATGATGGTCTGAATGAAAATGCAAATTCATTTGTAGCATGGAGCTTTTGCAGCAATAAAATAGCTGTTTCCCCGTTAACGGCCAGTGGTGTATAAAGCCATACTCATCATAATCTTTCCAGAAAATGACTTTGGTAGAAATTGAAGTCAACATTTAGAATATTACTTCAGAAACAAAACATTTGATTGTGTTAATGAGTGAATCAATGAATCAATCAATCAACACTGTGAACAAAGTAAAAGTTAAAGTAAAAGTTGGCTGAAATATAAAAACTCAAGTACTCATTGTAATTTCATTTCAATACACCACTGGTAATGGCTGTAAACAAAGCATTACTGCACTCACAAATGCTGCTTTTATTAAGAAATGGAAATGAAATCGACCAATCGGACCAATCATTGCAGATTAGCGTCACGCAAAATATGTGTTTTTGGAAAAATGAATCGCTGAGCGAATCGTTGAGCAAGTAAGGTAACAAATAAGTGCATATTATAAGAAAATGAAAGTGTTTTTTGACCTTGCATGCAAGTCAACCTTTTGTTGGGGACTCCCGAAACCAAAATATGAACCTTTTATAACCCATAATATGGGCACTTTAAGAATCAAGGGTTCTTTAGGCACATTTTATCATCTGGCATAATTGGAATAAAATATCCACTAAAAGCAACACTCAGATTTACAAACTGCATGCAAATTACACTACAATACAAAAAATAAAGATCTATGACCTTTTTGATTTTTTCCCATAATCTTAAAAGTCGTCCGTGTTATTTAGCTCACCTAATCACAGTTGGGGTGATTTCAGCACAAAAAAAGATGCTTAGGTTGCTGACAGCGTGGGAGGAGAACATGCCAATGATGGAGAAAGCCATTGAAAAGTTGGAGTTCAGCGTTGCAGAGTTGTCTGTGGGAAGTGAGAAAAACAACATGGTGAGTCATTTACTAATTTTCTCTCTCAAAAAGAAACACCACATAAGCAGCACAATATAAAACTGGTGTATAGCTCATAAAAAATGTTTCCACCAAATGTTCATGTAATGATGTTTTTTGAAATTTTATTTGTTTAATGTTTTTATTTTAAATTATTGTCTGTGTCCATTGCACAAGCCCACACGAATTGGCAAAAGCTCACAAAATTAAATGTAACTTTCAAATAAAGTACTTTGAAACCTCACAGAAAAGGCTGAAGCCCCCCACCCCCCCCAAATACTGCTCACCATCAAATTCAATTTGCTTTTAAATTTGCATTTATTTTTCTTCTTCATTGCTTAATTTGTTTTTGGTTAAAAATGACTACAACAGCAACGAAAACAGTAATAATTTCAATATTTTTATTAAATTATAAACATAGTGTAGGTTTATAGGTTAAGAGTTAGTTTCTAGTTATTGTAATTACCTGTCCATGAGGAACAGGACTGTAAAATAAAGTGCTACCTGAATAATACTATTTTACTGTAAAATAAAGTATTAAGTAGTAATAATGATGACAACGCTAATTAATTTCTTAATTTGTAAAGGTTCTATAGTTTATATTAAGATCTTAAAGCTTTTCTTTTTTTGACAACAGATTTATAAACTATTCTCAAATTTGGGAAGCTGGTCTGTGTCATTACGTGATCAAAACTCACAGCATTTGCACACACTATAGAGTTTGTGTGAAGCTGAAGCAAACTGATCCACTCCAGGACAGTAGTGGATTACGAGCCGCTCATGTGTAAATGAACACAGTGCCGCGATTCGATCTGAAACATATGGCCAGTTATCGCCGAACCCGTGAGTATCACCTTTTCATTTACTCACAAACACAGATATTTATTCACATGAATGCGGAGTGGACCCTGGCTAAGATGCTAAGGGTGTTCTGCACAGTCACTAGATGGCACCGCTAGCTTGTGCACTGCTGTTGGACGCTACATACAATATAAACGCTATAAATACAAACTGCTGATTGCTGTCACTAATAGCCTCAGTACATCTGGTCCAAAGTGTTTCATTTTATATAGTATATACCCAAACTCATTGCATTGGTTGATTTCATGTTTGCAAAAAGACAACACACACACACACACAAAGAGAAAGTTTTTGAGAGCACTAGTGTTTTACACATTATTATTGTATTTTTTATTATACACAGCAATAAAGAGAAAATTGCATAGATAGCATAGTGTTTATACTTTACCTATATTCAGGTGAGCGCTGTACTTCCCCACCACTTCATTCATCATGGACGCATCACGTCGAGGGAAAAAAACAAACAACAAATGAGAAACTAAAGTAGTTTGCAGCTCAAGGCTAGTAATGAAATACATGCATGCGTGTTTAAAAAAACAAATATGAAGTCGGTATTCTTCATATTATCAGGGATGAAATCCAGAGAAGCCTTATCATTAACATGCTTTTCTGTCATTTATTAACCATAAGTCTGGTGGTTTAACAACAGGTTTAACAGCATTTTATTACTGGAGAGCAATTTTTCAGGGAAGCAATTCTGGAGCAAAAATCACGTCTCAGGACATACATAAACCAGTCAGATTATTTTGTGTCCAAAATCACATCCCGTCAGAGTACAGTAGGTACTATAGGTACTTAGTGAGCGTTAAAAAGGTTTGTTCTATGTTGGGAATGCATGCGTGTAGTATGAACAGACATGCTGTCACGTGTCCTCTCAGGATGGTCAAGTGCTGTAGTAATGTGCACCGCATGCAAACATCAATGATCAGCCTTTGAGGTCGTGATACATTCACAGTGTTTACATGCACACCAGATAGGAGCTGCTTAACCCTATAGATCCCACTGTATCATATTCGTATAACATTAGTGACCCTGGACCACAAAACCAGTGATAAGGTCAATTTGTTTGTTTTTTTCATTGATGTTTGGTTTGTTAGGAAGACAATATTTGTCTGAGATACAACTATTTGAAAATCTGCAATCTGAGGGTGCAAAAAATTAAAATATTGAGAAAATCATCTTTAAAGTTGTCTGAATGAATTCTTAGCAATGCATATTACTGATCAAAAATTACGTTTTTATATATTTACGGTAGGAAATGTACAAAATATCTTCATGGAACTTAATATCCTAATGACATTTGGCATAAAATAAAAATCTATAATTTTGACCTATACAATGTATTTTTGGCTATTGCTACAAATATACCCCAGAGACTTCAGACTGCGTTTGTGCTCCAGAGACACAATTCTAAAGCCTCTTAAATATCAACATTATCTAAACTCTGCTGGGAAACCTGTTGTACACAGTCTGCTTCATGCCTCATGCCAGATCCTCCGACAGAAACTCAGATGTGTTGAAGCAATTAAACGATGTGACAGTGATTCTGTTCGATTGGGTGTTTGTGATTCGTGTGTTCTCTCACGGTTTAGCAGGCCGAGCTGAAGGAGAGAGGCCAGGGCTGTGATGATCATAAACACGAGGAGACCCCCGCGCCGCCCCATCAGACCCACGGCAGGACAGAGCGCCACACATGATGCCACAGCAGTGCCCCCCATGGTGTAGTACTTGATATAGAAATTATTGAAGATGGAGGTCTGCTGGTCTTCCGTCAGACTGCGTGCAAAGCAGTGGTGTATCCCATAACCTGTCAGTCTGAAAGACGGAGACAAACAGGGTTTTTGGACGCCCAGAGTTAAAGGCACAGTTTATTCTAAAATGAAAATACTGCCATCTTTGACTCACTCTCGTGACTTTCCAAAACCCCCAAAGATGTTGTCTTTAAAACCCCAAAAAAAGAATTAACCCTTATAGTGCATTCCAGATCTTTTTGCATTTGTCATAATTCCGTATTGTGTCTGAATAGCAACTTCTCATTAATGAGTGAATGTGAAAACAATTTACAGTTTTGAATTTCAAATTAAACTTGAGCAACACACACAAAAAGCATTTTAACAAGATCATTATAGATGGATTTACAGAACATATTTCTGACAGGTAATGGTACACCCATGCATACCCGGGTCCAAAATGACCCGAACACACACACACACAAATATTTTGAGGATCTGAGTATATGTAACAATTCTTTCCCTTACTAAAGATTAATATTCATTAAAACTGAAAGAAAGAAAAAGAAAGCAAAGCTCTTCACAAGTCTTTAATTCAATTTAGTTCATAAGGAATCATTCATTTTATGACGCCTTTATGACATTAATGGATTTTCTATGTTTTGGTTTTGGAAATGAGGGTGAGGAAATGGCAGAATTGACATTTTGGGGTGAACTAGTGCTTTAAAATCATCAGAATGTTTTTGATTAATAAGCATCCTATGCATGATATGAAGATATTTACGAGTTGATGCAGAGCACTACTATATTCTTCCACAGGTTCCTTGTGCCAACCATCTTCACAATGCATGTCTTCTTGGGTTGCTTTGACAGGGCTTGGTTTAGCTCTGAAAACAGACAGCTTTATCAAACATTTCACAAAAATAAAATAGGTTTATGGGATAACAAAAGGGATGACATTGCCTTCAATGATTTTAACAAGAAGTCTGTATTCTTCAAATTCATATTCCACATTCTTGAGTTCTGTAATTTAATTGTAACTGTTCATAATACATCATATCATGAGCAATGATCACCGAAGCATGAATCAAACATAACATGGCTTTACATGGCCAGTATCTCACACTCATTTGTGTGGATTAAACACAAGAGCAATTGAGTCTGGTAAGGGAAGCCATTAAATTTTTCAGGATGTAAAAAATCTAGTTTACATTGCTGAGAATGAATTCTATACAGATTGTTTTTTTTAATGAGAGGTTGGTTGTGATAGTTTTATGTCATTTTGCGATGGTTATTTGCAGCATGCATCTTTCAAATGTTTCAAATGTAAAACATCTGGTTGTTATATTAAAGCTGTAAGCTCTAAACCTAATCATATTTCTGCACATGATAAAAGTGGAGTGTTTGTTACCTGTCATGAGCTCCTCTGCGTCCTCCTCGAGGCTGATGTTGTTCTTCTTGGCGACGCGCTCCATGATACATTTGGAGCGACTGTACTGCTGCGTCGCAAGCAGCCAGCGCAGAGACTCCGGGAAAATCCTGACGAATGAAACAGATATACTTTACTATATTACGATAACATCATATCAAACTACAGAGACTAATCTAATCTAATTCTGCTAAACACTTCTAAATAAAGAACTAAAACAACGAAACAAAGCAACTTACACAATTATTTATTAACAGTATTTATTCCCTTTTTAACCCCATGCCAGCCTCAATGCTATTTCATGGTGATCTTTGAATCAACTATGCAAGGTTTACAATTAACAAAAGGTTATTAAAGACATTTCAGATGTACACGAGACAAAAATCAGGTGATACAATAAATCAGTCAGACACACCGCTGAATAAAACCGTTGTCTATTTACATCAAAAACAGTACAATCTGATAAAATCATTTTAGTTTCACAAAGAAAGGCACGATGATGGTGGTTCTTCACCTTTTAATAAAAATCCATGTGTAAATTTTGTACGACCTAAAAGACACCTTGTAAAAACACTTAGGTCATACCTAGATTTAAAGTGAGTAATACACTAGGGTTTATTTTCATGACTTATATCCCATTCCATCATCATTAATCATCACCAGCGTCATTAATACGAGAGGTTTGACATCACAACAAAGGAATCTCACACGGAAATATTCAGTTTAAGCGCTTCTTTTGCAGTGATATCTTCTTATTTTTCATTACCAGAAGAACCCATAAGACCTGGAACCCAGAGGAAGAATATACTGAAGTTTCTCTTGTGTAATCAGGCTAAAATCTTATACTTACACGATTAGAATAAAGTTTAACGTTTAAAGAATAAAGTGAACATTTGTTGATCTGCAGTAGTTTTTCCAAGTCTCATATAAAGACAAAATCCTTCTACTATCACAATATCTTAATTTTATTAAAAATTGTTAATTAAATTAAAATTTGTAATTAAAATTGTTATGTAAATTAGAAAACTGTGAAATTTCACATAGAGTACACAAATACATTGACATTGTTTGTATATTTTTAAAGCCATGTCGACAGCAAAGCCATCTTCGAGGGACAAACAAAGTATTCTTCCACCAAACAATGTAGTTCCTCAGAAACAGGTGTGGTTCCAACAAAGTGGTTGCCGAGCAACACACAGAAGTAAACAAAGGTGTGTGTTTGTAGAGAGATTTACAACAGCTTTGAACGTGGCTCAACCAATCAGAATCAAGGACCGGAACTCTCTGTTTTATAAAATACATTGAATGGGATAATAAAAATTAAAAAATAAATAAATATATATACACATCGTAGTTTGACAGGAAAGACATGAAGGTGGTTCTTCACCTGTTCCCATTAATAACCAAATGCAAGAATGACCTAGACACCACCTAGTAAAACAACGTGATCATGTTTCGATGTGAAAGTATTTCACATAGCATTTTGTCACAGCATTGATCTTATTCCATTTACTACTTTTTACTACCATTACTACTAAAGTTCATTTGCATACTTACATGAGACGATATGCCATTTTAGAGGTTTTATAAAGCTGTTTTATTTTACACAAAGCATGTCACTAGTTAAATTACTTGCATTATTATGGCAACCCGAGTTTGGGCACAGAATATAATAATCGTTCCTGATAGTAAATAATGCATTTTTACAATGGCCTCAGTACCAAAAAACACTGTTTTTGAGTGAAATAATGCATGGAAATGTATGATTATTATTGTTAGAGGTGTTCTATTTTTGTGCATTTATGTTTTAACTGTTGCAAGACTACTATAAAAACACTTTTATTATATATGATCCTTCTGATGTGTTAATGTGGTTCTGCATTATCTGTGCAGTAATAAAGTCGTGCAATGTCTTTTTTTCAGCAGCTGAAGTCTTGAGTGCACTTGCAATTTCAGAGTCACTGTAAACTCATCTTTGGTTTTAGGAACAGTCAAACACAACATCCAAGGCACAGTAGCTTACCAGATGTAGGACAGCATGAGTAAGAGAGGGGCGATCACGACTGCTTGCAGAATCTGCCAGTCGCGACAGAGGACTGCCAGTCCCGGCATGAGCAACTGCCCCGCCAACGCCACGAAGTTTGCCACCATGGTCATAGAGAAACGGCATCCCGGCAGACACAGCTCTATCCCTGCAGACAGGAACACAGCCGGTTAATACCAGGGCTCTCAATAACTGCAACAATCCCAGGGAGCTTTCTGAAGAGAAGGGCTGTTGGGAATTTAAACTCAGCTTTGGTCAAATCTAAAAATGCAATAGTGAAATAATAAAAGATGCCAATGTATTAAATGCTATTGTTATTATTATTATAATCAACTATATCCATAATTTGTCTGCAAATAGTATAGCACACTACGTAAAACCACTGACTTTTTGCAAAAGCGATCTAAATTGTGTGTGCATGTATATTTTATGACCCAAAAAATGAAAACGGTCATCATTTACTTGTTTTAAACCTGTATGAGTTTCTTTCTTCTTTTGAAGACAGTTGATGCTAGCCATTGACTTTCATAGTACGGGAAAAATGTATAAAATATTGAATAGTATCAGCTTCTGTTACCAACATTCTTTAAAATATCTATAAGAAAGAAAGACGTTGACAAGTAAATGATGACAGAATTTCATTTTTAGGTGAACTGTCCCTTTAAGGCACATTGCAAATGCCATATTTCACCATAACGTGTGGAACATTATAACACTGCATTAAACACTGGCAAATAAAACACTTTTTGTTTCCATCCCATGTGCTCAAGAGAATAAAAAACTGACACTTCATTAAAAACTGGTGCAAAGTATTAACAATAAAAATGAAAGTTGCCGCTAATACCTATATACTTTCCTACATAATAAATCATGTTGAGACAAAGTAAAAAAAAAATGTTTTTTTTTGTTGCACATCAAGGAAAGTGTTATTTAAATGTGTTTCTGCTGTAGTATCTGTATTTCCATTCAGCGTTTTTCTGCAGTATCCTAAAACATAGATAGATAGAAGACATAGATAGAAACAAAGCCACATTTGTGGGGGACCTTAAACAACATGTAATGCATGCATGGCATCGGCCTGTCATCTGTCTGCAATTAATTCAGGGACTCATTAGTATTCATAATGCAGAAGCACGGGTGGTCTTCAATGACAGACCAGCACTGCAATATCAGATGATGGCAAAACCACAGAACAGACAGACAGCAGGCTCTGACACGGGTGAACGCTTTGGGTTTGAGCTTTCCAAGGTGACAGGACTCCGGCGTGAACACAGTAACTGCACAATCCTTCAGAAAAGCCCAGAATATCAATGAGCAGCACTTCCCACAGGAACTGAATCATGCTCTGTGCTCAGAGACACAGCTCAGTCCTGAAGCTGACGGGAAAGCACTGTTTCTCAGCTAGATGATGAAGAGCACACCCCAACTCAGAACACTAGCTGAAACAAACAACTAATACATATATTTTTTCAAATCAAGAATTTTTTTTTTTATTTGAAATCACATAACAAAAGATAACGTTATGTAAAATAAGAGCTTGAATCATAGAAACATGAAAAACTGCTGCAATGATTGTCACAAAAAAAGAACTTAAATATCTGAAATCTAAACTATTAAACAGATTTAAAAGTGAAAAAGTGGTGCATTTACATCAAATAACTTTTCCACAGCCGTGTTGCTTTAGTATAATTATTACAATTACATTTTTTGTTAGTTTTTATTTTATTTATTCCTTTTTTATGTATTTGTTTTTTTATTTTTATTTTATTTTTTACATCTTTTAAACTTATTTCCATTTTAGTTGTTTTAGTAAATCAAGAATCCACAGTATTCCCAACAAGCGACTATTATCATTAACAGGCTCGAGAACAGTAACATTCCTTTCCAAAGTTCAAATTCAAGGTGAAGAAGTTAAAATACGACATCCCGAAAACTACGTCTTCAAACATTTAGAGGACGTGTCAATCTTTCGTTCTCATTATGTTCATCAAACTGCTTTCCTGGATTACACACTAGAGAAAACTGAAAGATATGAACGTACAGAGCCCTGTTAGGGTCATCCAGGTGCATTTTGTGAGTACTGTGTGCAAAATCATTTTTAAACATAGTTATTCTAAATTGTAATAATATTTCACAATATTACTGTTTTGTTGTATTTCTGATCAAATAAGCCTTGGTCAGCAGAACTGTAACTCCTAGATAAACCTCTTTTCTCTTGCTTTTAAAAAACCTTCACGTCTATCCTCCCTTAAAATGCTGCCTATGAAGACTAGGTTTTGGCACAAAGCCTTAACCCATCTGATCCAAATCCCACGTGCATGTTCCCACAGCTTAACTAGCTAAACAAGGACATTGTTCTAATTAAACTACTGAATACAGATAACCTTAATCCAAACCATGATGATATATCAAGAGTTGTGTTTTTGAGCTGATGACTTCCAGCAGAGGGCGCCGTGAGGATTCAGGTTTGACATTATGAACTTCCCCTGTCACATGAGTCACTCATGGCTTCCTGCCAGTGTGTCACACATTCAGATGCATTCCATGCCAGGACCACTGTGTCATGGAATGAGACGAGCGTTACAGATTTTACAGGAGTAGAGAACGGCACTAATAATGCCGGGGCCACGAGTCTGATTCCCAGGGAATGCATGGAGTGATAAATGAAGCTGTTGGCATCTATAAGCAGATTTATAATGTTGTAACAGTGTGGAACGCGAGAGAGTAATAGGAGAAAAACCGCAGAGCCTGCTGGTGAAGTGCAGGTGCTGTTAGATGTGGTGGTCGGGGTCAAAGGTCACAGATAAACAGCTGTTGACGCAGCTCAGAAGAACACGATCTCAGCACAACCACTGAACTTTACTCCAGTCAGCAGACAAAACACTTCTTCTCTGATTACAAAAGAGCTAGAGATTTGAGAGCTAAAGAACAAAACAAGAAAGCAAGCAAGAAAGAGAGTAGAAATCAATTCTGGTCTGGTTCACAAAAACGAATCATTCTTTCGAACCGGTGAATCATTTCACTGAATCGGACTGAATCTTCTGAAACAGTTCATCTACAAGTTACTCGATCAAAACGTACACACCAAAATGAGCCAAACGAAGGTCACTGAGCTGAGGAAACGGTTCGACTCGGACTAAAGGAGTAACTGATATGCACATGCATGAACCAAACATTTGACTGAAGGGGTGAAATTAAAGATTTTATGGTTTCTCGCTGTTTATGGAAAAAGATGAGCTGATGAAGACTTTATATGCTTGAGACATGCAAAACATCCATGTTTCTCGTCATTATTGGGTGCTTTAATAATATAATTGGTGTGTGATTATGTAAACAAACTGGTGAATCGGTTCATTGAAACAAACTTTCCGAAAAAAAAAAAAGAAAAAAAAAAAAGTTTTCAGAAAAGAAACAGAACTTCCCTGTTTCTACTGGCATAATGTTATGATGTTCAGTTTCTTGCACAGACTGATTGTTTCACTTCATAAGACCTTGATGTATTGTCAGGATCCACAGGTTAAATATTTCGTGTTGCCTGATATGCTTTTTTTACTCTCAAAGGGATGGTATAAAATAAAGCATGGTATCAGCTAAAAATCTTCTTTACTTTACTGAAGAATAAAAAAAAAAATCACCTACATTTAGGACAGCCTGAGGGTGAGTAAATTAACAGGAATTGTTCTTTTTTTGGGTGAACTATCCCTTTAATTACAAAAGCGTTATACATCATTAGGAAAAGCTGAGTATGTTCAGTGGGTCTGTATCTAAAAGGCATTTCCACTGGATCATGATTTGTGACTTAATCTGCGAGTTAATCTATAGAAAATCTGCATGTCTTCAAAAGGCACAGACATGAATATTTCTTGAGCATCTGTCTTTGCTAATCTAATCCCACAAAGACTGTCGTCAGCTATTCAAACAGTCACTGATCCTGGCCATTGAGCTGTTATCTAGGGCATCTCATTATGAATACTAGGACACTGTATGTACATTGAAAGCTCTGTGCACATGCACTCATTAGCTAACGATTCCAAGGATGAGAGAAATGTAACACTGCTGTGTGAAATACAGCTAGCAGTCGTCTCTGACACCCGAATAATCAAGTTTGTGACCAAGTTATCCTGGGATATCATGCATCATAATACATTCATAACACCACAACAATAATTATGCAGTTTAACACATCAGTAGTGGACATTCAAATATGATATTCAAGTGTTCATGAATATGAAATTAATCAAACATTTAAGCGGCATGCTCCTAATGATCAGTTAAGCATTGCATGATGCTTCTTAATGTCATTAAGGTATTAACAGCATAATTTCTAGAAACATTATGACTGGAGTCTGTAAACTGGAATAAGTGGAATAAAAAAATCTAAATCTGTCTAAACCCTTAATTTGATCCAAACCTGGAGTTTCTTTCTTCTGTTGAACACAAAATGCTGGAAACCAAACATGACTTCCATACTATTTTTTCCCCTCAGACTATGGCTAAGTCACTGGGCTACCATCAACTGTTTGGTTACCAACATTCATCACAATATCTTCTTTTGTTTTCAATTTTTTATTTTTGGGTGAACTATCCCTTTAAGACCAAGGTGCAGCCTCTGCAAGCAGGTTGTTTTGGCAGTGGGTGGGACTTATGCGAAAATCAGTAATCCCATTGGCCAGTGGTCACCGTTCATCATCCATGTTTGATTGATCAAATCTTGATTAAATCTCTTTGGGAAAATACAGACTTGATATTCATGAGCTCAACAATACAGAAAAGACAGCGAGCAACTGATAACACACAATCTATCTGGAGAAAGACGTGATAAACAAAAAGTCATCTTTGACTACATCAAACTAAAGTTGTTAGATACTACATTTTATATTTATACTTATCCTCTCTAATAAAGGATTTAAAACCCCTAAGCTTGTCTTTCTGTCCACAGATCTGGGACCTCATTAAAATTAAAATGTTGCACAGAAACCATCCCAAACTGATCTTAGGTTCATCTCTCAAATATGCCTAGATGTGATTCATAGAATGAACGTACGCACATGGCCTAATCTGTCCAGCTTGACTACATTCAAAACATTTTTGACATAAACCGGGGTTAATGTATGGGAGATGGAAACTCACTGGCCGAATAAATTCCTCCATGTGGATCAACATGTGACACTGTTTTGTGGGACGACAAAACCTGACTAACCAGAGGACCGATCTCGTTCCTAGCATCTGAAGTGTTGATATGGTCATTCTGTCTGTTGTCAAAGTATTTCTGTGTGACTATTTTGTTCTCTTTGACTCTTTGGATGGAAACGGTGGTTATTCACCGTTTAATCTTTTATACGATATCTCAATTTTGTGCACAAGTTAAATTGGCAACTTTGAATGGAAACCTGTCTAGTGATGTGTATCTCACAGTATATCCATAAATACGTTACACTACTCTCAAACCTATCAGATGATGAGAAGTGTCCCACACATATTGTGTACTTGCACAACAAGCAGCGAATTTGCAAATGTGTTTCTTAGAGGAAACGATGAATTGAAATGCGCTCTTCATTAAACACGTCAGACCAAAGGCTTACAGTCTCACTGCAGACATCTCACTTAAAAGTTGCATAATGCACTTGATCACTTGCTTAATATACAGCAGATATTCAGAAGATGCCTTCCATCTATCGGCCAACATCGATAAATGACCCTGCACTGCCTTCACATCACAGGTGTTCAAATATTAATGGACTAAACCAAATACAGAGAAGGTTTCGATCCATCCTCATTTAGAAGACCATTATTGTAATGACAGACTGTTTGATGAACACCACACAATTTAATCTGATTGCACTCATATTTCAGCTTCATTTCAATACAATAAAAATACTTTAAAGAGTTTGAAATCTTCGTGTATAACTCCATGCCGTTTATGATGTGTGATATTGACAGTACTGTACATCTCAGGACAGTCTCTAGTTAAGTGTGCATTCTTGTGTCGTCATCCCTTGTGTATTTAATTAGTCACACGGCATTTACAGCTCAGATTGTTGGCTTAAAAATTTACCATGTGCAAATATGGCAGCATGCACATCACAAACGGTCACTACTGAGATGAATGGGAATGATATAGTGGATCTTTTTCTCCAGCAGTACTAAACAGTGTTTACACGGTTTAGGAAGAAGCTACGAGTTGTGTTTTTTATCTACTCTCCACAGCTGCCTTGCATCTGTATCTCCAGTATTTAATCTCGTCCAGGTTTGGGTTGTCAGTAAGAAATTTGCATAGCAACAGCCCCCAGTGTGAGAACCAATGGTGGGGCTTCTCTTCACCCACCACGTCTGAATAACAATATACGAGCACTGGAGGAAGGTGATTATCAGTGAATAACAGATTATGGTCTGCTTATCACCAACTTATCATGTGACTGCAGAAGACTTCAAGTTTAAGGCACGAGTCATGCTATGATACTTTATAGTGCTTTTTGGAGTTTTGGCACCCTGTCCTATTTGTTGTATGAAATGGGCAGCCTTTATTTCTTTACTTTTTTTGTATGCATCTTTTTTTTCCACAGAAGAACAAATAAGTAATTTTTCAGTTTTGAATGACATGAGGGTAATAAATTATGACTAAATCTTTATATGATATTTAAAAATGTATACAAAAAGATATTTAAAATAAGCATGGAAGATAGAGAACACATGCAAACAGTCATTGCATTGCTTTACTGCACACAGGTTTCTTGAGCTTTTGACATTACTGGTGCACAAAATGCTTCCAATTATAGAACAAGCATCATAAAATGATTAATATGCCTTTTACACAAATAAACTAAATTATATATTAATTAAATCTATTATATTTCAGTAGATGCATTTCATTTAATACATCTTTATATTTCAAGTTGACTAGGAGTTAACAAAATATGAATAACAAAATGAGTATTTGTGCTGGCATAGTTTACCCAAAATGGAAATTTTGTCATCTTTTACTCACCCAAAGTATTTTATTATACTACATTTTGAAGAACGCTGGTAACCAAAGAGTTGGCGGTAGCCATTTTTTTCATTGGTTTTTTCCATACTATTGAAGTCAATGGCTACCGTCAACTCTTCTGTTACCAAGATTCTTCAAATATCTTCTTTTGTGTTCAACAGAAGAAAGATACACATACAGGTTAGGAATGACATAATGGTGAACGTAAATTAAGACAATTTTCAAATTTTTGGGTGAACCATTAGTGATAATAAAATAAGACAATTATTTATTTAATGCACACCAATAGTCCAAGCCAGGTCTATTTTGGGGAGAGCTTTTCAATGTAGATGGGGTCAAGAAAATGACTATGAGCCATTGCAAGTTAATTCCAACATAGAGTTCAAGCTATTCGAGGCCATCAGACAGTCAGGTGAGGCATTGCTGGCAAACCCTATTACTAGAAGAGCCATCATCTAAAGAGGATTATCACTCATCAGAAAATGTCTTCACTGTTAAACATGTGGAAGGTCACTGCTAGTCTGTGTGTAATCCATCTGAATGAAGAGAGTACGATAGAGTTGAGAGACCACAATTAACCTCGCAAGACATTCATCTGAGACACAAATCCTACACTATAACGTTGGATCATTTTCTCAAAGCGTCCACTGGGTTGAGGCTGTCGGGTGAGGAGGCTGGGTTGATTTGACCCGGTTTGGATTGATTATCATTCAAAATCAGTGCTGGGTTGGGAATACAGTCGTGGAAAGAGAGCACGGACTTTCCCATCAACTCGTGACTTAAATATATGTGGGAAATCAATGAAAACTAATTTATGAGTGAATGTGTTCTCTTGAAACAAACTATACGGGCTTGCTGCACAAAGAATGAGGGATAATTCCTCAGTGAATGTAAATGTCTTCTGGACCAGAGCTCTTAATGAAGCGGTCTGATCTCAGACGTTATACTTACTCAGAGCATAGAGCGAGAGCGTGATTCCTGCCAAGCAGAAGCCCTCGAAGAAGCGCAGGGTGCTGAACATCGGGACGTTGACGGAGAAGGCCACCGTCATGCCGAAGATTAACATGAAGATGACGGACAGGATCAGAACCGGGTGTCGTCCAATCCTGAATGTTAGAAAACACAAAAAAGCCAATTCTCAACTGGTTTTTAAATGATATCATGTGTGTTAATACTATAATGTGACATCAACACAGTAGCATTGTGTATAGTACAAAAGCAATCCAACAAGTCCCTGAAGTGACAGGTCACTTGTTTTTCTAAAGCGTCAACCTTTTTTCTTTTTCAGATCACTAAAGGAGACATTTAACAACACGTCCTGAATGATTGCTTGAAAACTGAAATAGATTGAGATTGTCATGAACTGCACAGTGTCCAGTAATATTAGAAACATGACAGATGCTGAGGATTGGCAGCCACTGTCCTCACCACACAAGACACATTGTGTTCGACGCAAACAATAGGACACGTTCAGTAATTACTGAGAGGGTTTTCTGTATTCATACGCATAAGAGAACTTCTCACCAAAAAAATACAAATAAAATAGTGACCGAGGTTAGTAATATGCTGAAAACTAGGGATGCACCGAAATGAAAATTCTTGGCCGAAACCGAAAACCGAAAAAGAGAAAACCAAGGCCGAAAACCGAAACCGAAACACCGAAATAAATTATGCCAATTATTAGTACCATTGCATTTATTGCTATGACCGTGTACTAACTTTACTAAAATTAAGACATTGCAATTGCATAAATTAATATTAAAGTTTCAAAGATAATTACAATTACATAACTTATAAAAAAAACAACATAAAAATACATAATTACAAATGATGTAAATATTTATTAAGCACATTGCAACAATGCACAGTATAAAATAAAATTCAAACTAAAAATTTATCCCACTCATGTGTATATTTAATAATAATGTACAGGCCTACTGGCCTGCAGAAAGGTTTTAAAATGAACAGTTCTCTCATAAAAACAAAGTGCATTTAGGTGAAGTGCATTTGAAATTTTTCTATGTAGGACTAGAAAGTGCATTACTTCTCCAGTTGGCAAGACTGTTATCACTTCTGGGGATGGGGACTTTAGACAGTTAACCATCTAGCTGTTGAGCAGTTGAGCTTGTCATCTGCCTGACATTTGAGAAATATTTGAGAGAGTGTATTTAAATAGGGCCAGGGCATAAATAAACATTTTTATCAAATTAAAGCAGAAATCTAGCAGAAAATCTAGCATAAATATGGCTACAATCTGATATTATGTATGTATATATGTTTGTGTGTGTGTATAAGAACAAAATAGCCAACGTATTATTATTATTTGAGGCACTTTCTTGCAGAATTCCACTGAACATATCAGACAACGATGATGCATGCCACTCATCTGGTGCAGAGACCAGTCTTTTTTTCTGCGCTCTGATCTGTCTCCTGCGCTTGGCGCTTCTCCGTCTCCACGCCGGTTCTCCGCATCCAGCGCGGCCTGGATCATTTCTCGTGCGCGCTGCCTTATTTCCGCATCCAAGTAATGGTCTTTATAACGCGGATCAAGCACATTCGCGATGAAGTGCAGAGGATCCGACAAGATCTCAGTGAGACGTGTGCTAACAGACTCTATCTATAAGACTGTACTTTTCTTTGTTTTTACTTCGTGGTCCGTCTTAATCTCTTTGTTAGGAGACGCTTTAGTGCTGCGAATAAAGGAATACGAAGAGAGAGAATGTTCTCACTGGTGTTAAGTGAATGTCGCGCGGAGCTCGTGGTCTTTGCTATGCAGGTGCACGTGCAGGTCGCGGTTTCTGTTTGCGTCATCACAACATTTCGGCCGTGTTGTTTCGGTGATAAAAGTCTATCGGCCGAAAACCGAAAAGGCCATTTTCGGCCGAAAATTTTCGGTGGCCGAAATTTCGGTGCATCCCTACTGAAAACACACTCAAAACATTCCCAAATTATAATGGCTTTCTTTTCCTTTACAGCTATTCATCCTTCTGGAAAAACCACGCTATGTATTTATATTTTAGATTTGTGTGAAAGGTATACATGTATGTATGTTTCGATCTCTATCTCTCGATTTATTTATGAAGACTTTAGATGCAAAACCTCTGATGAAAATATCATAGGAAATATTAGGCATTCAGTAACTTATTAATTTCCTTTTATTTGCCATTAAAGTGAAATTGCTCAACTTAAACATAGGAGCCTGATAATAAAAACTCATTTAAGACAAGACTTGGATGTTTTTGCATCTATATGAAAGGTTTGTGCACAGATTTCACACACAGATTCATGGTTAGTGAATGATGCGTGTCCATACTAAATGAGAACCTTATGTCATGTAGTCTGATCATATTTTCCTTTGCCTTGTAGTTTTGTTCAGGGATGTCAGCATCTGGCCTGATTTCTGGCACTTGGCTAGCTTTTACCAATGAACAGATGAATTTGATTCAACAACAAAAAATTGCCATGCAAAGCAATTAATCAAAGTAATTAGTTAATCAGAAAAGTTTGCATTTCCATGACTACTAAGATTTGATTTGACTATGGTTCAAAGGTTTAATTAATTAATAAAAAATGTTTCTGATGCAACTCATGAAGTGAAATTCAATAATTCTTGATATCAAGTTTAATATAAAACATGAACACTCTATTTATGCACTAAATAATTAGAATAATTTAAATAAAATGTAGTTTTGCACACAAAAAAGTTGCTTTTCATTTCACTATAGTTCAGAAACTTGCAAGAAAATTGTCAGTAATAAAAACAACAAAGAAAGAGTGCTTTCCTGTGAGTTACTGCTGTTTGATTACAGCGGGTCTAACAGACTAGCAGATGTTCTGTCCCCTCTGTTGCAAGATCACTGGGTTTACATCAATTTGGCAGAAAACAAGCATTCTGATATTCAAGAGCATTTCACTGCTCGCACGTCATGCACAGATGCATGAGACAGCACACACACACACACACACACAAAATGTCGATCATACGTTTTGATCCATACCATCTTTGAAAAGACTTTTCCAGATTACACACGAGCGTAGACATTCACAGAAAACGATTCATAAGAGGGACTAGCAAACATCTGTGCAGGGTTCTTGAGGATTTATGGCCTGACATACACACTTGGGTTCATGAAACCGCTGCGTTTCCTCCGAGGGACCACAGAGTAATCATCTCACGGTTCACAAATAATTACAGATCAGTGACATGGTTCGTACTGATTCAGAAACGTGGGACATTTTTAGACATAGACTCACCAATCCGCCAGAACTCCCAACACCAAGTATCCAAAGATGGAGCCCACCAACAGGGAGAATTTGGCAATGTGTACCACCCAGGCAGAGTCCCCCACCAGGTTCCACTGTCGGGACAGAAAGACACAGGCCTTATTATTCACATTTCTCATCAGTCAACGAGTTATTCATACATTCATTATATTAATATTTTTTGTTCATATGTTGTGGAAATGCACATTGTTGCACTGAGAATAAAGATCTCACATTCGATGGGGAAAACCAACAACTAACTTCTATTCAAACCATTTTATTTTAAAATCTGATGGCTTGTAATGTAAATTAATGCGCTTTTATAACAGAATACATACATAAGTATCAGTATTTTGTCTTAGTAAGATGATATTTCAATGCTTAGTTTGATCAGCGCTCAGTAGTTTCAAAACTTATAATCCAATGCAATAAAGTGTGAGACTGAGAGATGAATAAATAATCGTTCCTCAAAAGCCTGATGATCATATTTGAGACATCTGAACATCATATTTCTAAAAAGTTTGTTTTTTTTCCCAGTAAGTGTTCACATAAATGCTCGTAAATCATGCTTTAGACTATTTCCCCTTCTATCTGAAAACCACTGGCTGTTACAACTCTACAAGTCAAACTCCACACTTTAAGCTGTAAAAATATGCTATCAGAGCACACACACACACACACACACACACACACACACACACACACACACACACACACACACACACACACACACAATCTATTATGCTGAACAAACACTTTCAGAGCAGGACATACAAAGAGATAAAACAGACAAAACTTAGGAGCAATGAATTATACCTCACATTTTCTAAAGGAGCATAATGTAATCTACTAGTAGTACTGTTATATTGTATTCTAATCAGTGTTTCTGAATGAGCACGTGTGTTTCCCAGGTTTCCCCTGAAACTAGCCCGTTTCGATCTGTTTCGTCTCTCGAGTCACATGCTTCAGTATCAGTCCAGCTTTCAGATCGATGTCAGCTGCCATCCTCCCTGACAAACATTAACTAGTCATACACAAACAGCTCATCAGCAGTTTTCAGCGTTATATAATCAGTCAATCAGGAATACGCTTCTATAACTAGGACTAAAACCTGACCGGGCAAACACACTAATACTGCTTACAAGAGTTTGAGCATATTATCATTATATTATATTAAATTTTAGGGACTGAGAAAACACAATTAGAACATTCACAAAGTTTTAAATCTAAAAATTAGGACTTTTTTTTTTTAAGACACACAAAATTCATACTGTATGTCCAGAACTGTAATAAATCATGCATCTCCGATTCTAGTTTAATTCAGCACACACTCAACCACTTAAAATAGCACTTCATATTTGATTTAATACTGGTTAAGCAAGTTTAAAATACTAAAGAGATGATCTATTTAATGCATGCATGTTTTGAGAAGGTTAACACATCAATATAAGACACACAAATCTAAGAGGTCAACCGATCCTGGATAATGCTCATATGATAAAAATGTTTAAAGAAAAGCAACATAATCACACAATCTATATATTGACAGGGTGACCCAGAAAATAGAGTTTGTGTTGAAATAAATGGCAGATTATTGTGTAGGAAAGAAAGAAAGGTTTCATGCATAATACAAACAAGCCAGAAATTAATAAATGAAGACAGCATTTTGAGACATTCTCATGTTAATTCTTATGTGCACTTGATGTTTTTTAACAAATAGGGAATAATGATGACCTTATAATACTATACAGTAATGTATGCATATGAAGGTAAGCATGCTTTGAGTGTTTCTTACACACCGCTGTGTGAATGAGGAGAAGGAAAGCATGCAGAAGAGAATCAGTGCAAGTCAGAAAATTGAAGGCAGAGAGACAAAGACTGCCGCATAGTTTCTGCCTAGCAACAGACCGGCAGTGTGAGACACACACAGCCCTCGCTCCAACAGAATTTATTACTTTATAGTTCAAAGGAACGAACAAAATGAAAGCAGGAATGAAAGCAGAAGAAACAAGACACACACACACACACACACGTGACAGAAAGCATGTGCATGTGTGTAATGAAAGCGAGCGACTCATGACTATATAATAAGAGCCAGATCAGGACACAGAGACCAAAATTGACCATTCTGTGCTCACGTCTATCTCTGGTCATTTCCTATTTCTGCTAGCAGCTGATATCTAACACAAATTAAACCAAGCTGTCAGCACAAAACCATTTCAAACACCAGCAAATGTTTCTGCAAACGTTTGCAATCCTGATTGTGTGAGAGGCAGAAATATATTCTGTAATTTGTGATGCTAAAGGCTATGCATACTAACTAATTATAAATCATAACAATTATATAATTATACATTTACATAAATCTCTTAAAAAAATGACTACCTTAAAGACAAATAACATAATCTTAACAGTCTATTTTATAGATTGACCGAGACCATTATTATTATTATTTTATAATAATTACTGATTATTTGTTTAGATCTTCAATAACTGATATGCAGAACTTCTCACAATCATGAACGTTATGCTGATTATTAATTGTTACACATATAATTCAATTGTGTGCTGTATTTTGTTTGTGACTTATATTGTAAGCCTATCACATTATTATGTTTTATTTGAATATTTTACTTTTAATGCTGTATAAAATGATCACATATGATTTTAAAAGTATTTTTATTTTTGGTTTTCTTTTTGTTAGTTTTAATCTTGGTCCACTTTACATTCACACTGGAGCCCATTTTAATATAATATAATATAATATAATATAATATAATATAATATAATATAATATAATATTAAACTGATAACATTGAATATAAATTAGGTCCATTAAATAACATTAATAGATGAATTAATAAATGTTGGAATCAACATTAACTAAGATTAATAAATGCTTTACAAGTATTTTTCATTGTTAGTTCATTAACTAATGTTATGGAACCTTATTTTAGTGTATATAATATATAATTAATAAATATGATATACAGTATAATTACACCAATACGTTTAATTTGACTGTGTACTTTATAGCAGAGTTTCCTTAAAATATATATTTTAATTTAGTCTTTAGAAAAGAATTGGCTAAATAAAATAAATTAAATTGTATTTGTTTATTTATTTTTTGGAATAAATGACAAATGTCACAATAGTGTCATCAGTTGTGTGTGAAACTCTAACAAGAATGTTTGGCATTATGTGAATGTCACATAAAGTGAAAACAGGAAGTTCTTCAACCATTCATACATTGCATGCATAACATAAATTAACCCTTGATTACAAACTTTTGCATGAGTTTGGTGTGAACTAAACACCACAGATGCCATCATTAGCAGCACCACACCACACAGGACAACCTTTCAGATAACCTCACACACTGCATGACATTTCCATTTTATCGAAGCGATGAAACAGACCAATCAGCTCTGTCTTTAAAACAGTGGTGTGATCATGCTGGGCTGATGTTGGCCTTGGAAGAGCAATGAAGGACGCACATGATATAACAGGAACTGGTGGAGATGTGCAGAGGACACTCTGTGAGCTAACTGCTAACTCACGACAAACTTCTTCCTTTTCATTCTTTGTTTGTGGGTAAAAGAAGCTTGAAATACCTGAGCAGAGGTTTACTGTTAGCAAACATCCCAACACTAGCCGCTGAAGCTGTGTTTGGAAGAATATTTACAGTAAATATGTGCTGCACGCTTCCCTCTCAAAACACAACAAACACACAATAAAGATGATGGTGGTGAGAAAAGAGCAGTTCAGAAAGCATCTGATCATATGGATATCTATATGTTTAAGTCCAGTCATGTCACAATCATCTATATGATGCTTTAAACAAAACAGAGCGCTTCAAAACAGCTTACTCCAGTTTATATATAAATACATATATTTTATAACTATGAATAAAGTTTGATGACAAAGGTTTTACTCCGAGAAGGTCAGAGAAAGACAATAACATGTAAAATGTTAAATAAAACATGTTTTAACATAAGATGAGTCATTGTATTGCTAACATGTTTTTAACATGATTTATAACGTTGCTAGCATGTTTCTAACATTGCTAGCATATTTTAACATGTTGCTAACATGCTGTTCGAATTGTTATAAGACGTTGCTACAGTGATTAAACACATGGCTGCCATGTTGAAATATGTTTTATCATGTTCTGACATGATTTAACACACTGCTAACATATTTTGACGTTACAACCATGTTTTAACACCGTGGCAGCGTGAATTAGCATGTTGATAACATCTTTCTACTATGTAACTTAATTTGCTAGCTTGTTAGCTTGCTAGCCTAACTACAAATACCATGGTTACACTATGTTTTGTATAACAAAAACATGGTTAATTTGTGGTTACCATGATTTAACTACACTAACCATGTTTTTTTTTGTTTGGTTCATTTTAATCGGGGTGGGTTTTGTTTTGATTAAAGATGACATAGACATACAAAAAATAAAATGTAGAAAACATTTTTTATTTCATGGTGACTTTAATGTCATCAGTTTAGACTTCAGTAATCAGTTCCTTGTGTCACAATCTGTGAGTATGGGAGAGTTACGGGAAACTGTTTTAAATAGCATCTGCTATGCCACCCAGAATAGCCTCGCAAACACTTAGTAATACTCTGACAATCAATGCATGTTCTTTACAGATTATCTTTAATAATCCAACAATGCATTGAACATATTCTCTTGAGTTTAAATAACCTCACATTACACACACAGCAATAAACAGAAGACTTGCATGGAATACATTGATGCTCATGCTTTAAAATCACCTCTGAGATATAACCTAACTTTAAAAAATAGCTTTCTTGCAATGATGGCTTAGTGGTTTGCATGTAAACCAGTAAAATGGGATTGCAATAAACAGATTTTTGGTAGTTTTCAGCAAAAATGGTATGTGTGTAAACATGCTCACGGTACACAACTGCATACAGAAGTTGTCAAAGTTCTGACAATCATGGCGTGATATTTGCACTGTTACTTGATCATGATGTCTTCAGAAAACATTTGCTGTTTTATTTAAAGACAAAGATCACTGAGGCACTTGGACAGTTGCGCTGCATGTGGGATTGGGAATGTGTGCCCTTGTTATGCATAACTCTGTCTTCAACAGAGCAAGGGAAAGAGCAATGAGAGAGAGACAGAGAGAGAGGGAGAGAGAGAGAGAGAGAGAGAGAGAGAGAGAGAGAGAGAGACTGTGTGAAGAGTTGAAAGGTGAATTGTATTTTCTGGTGAAACAAGAATCAGTGTTAAAAAGGGCCCATTGTCTTTTGAGTGCAACGATGTGTTACTACGCCACAGTACAGATCTCACAGTACAATAGTGCAATGAGAAACCATACATTGCATTTAGTGAGAGGAATTACTGTAAATTACTGCAAACAAATCTTTGAATTCATTGATTTGATCGTTGAATCTGTTCATAGAGTTGCATTGGATTACAGTCAGTTAAAAAAAAAACACTTAAAATCTAATGAATCAAGAAATCATTAACAAATTAAGCAATTATTTAAATAGCTATCATTTCTATATGAGAGTATCATGAGGGAAGTGTGTATTGCTCTCCTTCCATGTATTACTAAATAAAGCAGTGGTATTTCCATATGGGGTTTTCCAATTTATGAGTAAAATAATACCTACTGTATACTGTGAAGTTTTGTCGTACAATTTGAGCTGCACACATCCATCCAAAAACATGAATTTTGAAGCAGTTATATATATATATATATATATATTGTAAAATATAATCTGTCAAACATTTCTTTTAAGGTAAGTTGAGTCCAGCTCATAAGTCTTAATGGAAATCTATGAATAAGCACATCTAGTTTCCATCTAGAAGATCAAGTCACGCCAGCTGATACAGAAACAGTGAGTTGACCTGAAGAACAGCTGGATAAATACACTGTGTGTGGGTGGATGTAGAAAACTGAAGCTCACATATCCATCTGCATCACTAGCTCAAACAAACAAAAAACCCACTCGATCTGGGTCACGTTACAGTGGTGATGTAGCTCAGTTTGCAATTAAAGCTGCAGTAGGGAACTTTTGACGTTCTAGCGGTTAATAAACAGAACTGCTTGCGTCTTGCGGAAGAACATCGTAGCCGGAACTACTTCTCTCTGTTTATGTCTATGAAGAATCACAAAGGTACTGGGTTACTCCGCCGCGGTATCCCCGAAGCAATCTAAAATAGTCCGAATATAAACACTTACTATAGGTGCACCCTAGTGATTCAGGACAAGCCAAAAACACGGTTTGGAAAATGGATTCATGGTGTACTCACTTATTATGTTCATTTTTCTACATTTTGAACACAAACAAAGTTACGGACCGCAGCTCTGATTGGTTGTTTTTTACCGGGAGCGCATGACTTTCTGCAAATGGCAATAGGACACTGGGAGGAGCCGGAGGAGCTTGATTTTTTTTCACAGATTATCTGTCTCATATTCTACTGTCAGGATATAAAGACAGGTTTAATAAATATGTAAAAAATATTTTTTTTACAAAAGTTCCCTACAGCACCTTTAATGTGTTTTTAAAAAAACATCACTATGATAACGAACAAAACGCAAAGAAAGGTTCCAGCTTCGCAGGTAGTTCTGCAGAACCAGCAGCGTTCTCAAAGATGCAACTCAACAAATAAACACATTCATAAATCATGAATATAGAGTTCTACACGCCACATTTATAATCATACATTTTAATTACAAATCTATTTCCGATCAAGCATATTGATTGACAGGTTCTCAATTTCTCCATATTTGACTAAATTGCTTGGTATAATTGGCAAGATTTAGTTTTTTAATCAGAAATAGCTTTGTGCATAAAAGATTA
This sequence comes from Carassius gibelio, assembly GCF_023724105.1. Taxonomy (NCBI): domain Eukaryota; kingdom Metazoa; phylum Chordata; class Actinopteri; order Cypriniformes; family Cyprinidae; genus Carassius; species Carassius gibelio. The sequence goes on from NC_068397.1 coordinate 2,956,945, forward strand.
TTAATGGCCACAGTTTGGAAAGATTCCTTGTAAATCCCAGATGCTTCAAAAGGACAGATTATGTGGAAATAAAAATGTGTGCATGCACCTTAAAACATCTTGAGGACCAGGACCATCCTCCGACTGAAGGTTTCTAGCAGAGGTCCTGAACACCTTGAATCTAAATGTTAAGGTTAGGCCTTAAGTTTCCTTTGCTGACTTACGTTTTAAATCTATTACGCTCTAGAAGTAATTTAATCAAACATACGAAATTAGATTTTGGCAACATTGACAGCATCTTTGCTCCTATTATCCAAACAACTCATTTAATTCATATAATATACTCGATTGCACAATCATTTATGTGCCTGTGAGTTATCGATGTCCCTTCAGGTACAGTATATCAGCAGCACCTACTGTATTTTTATCCTACACTGATAATGACAGACGGTGAAAATGGCTGCTAGCAAGATGAATCAGCTTCATTAAAAAGGTGTAGCAGTTACATTCATTAAGATGATTGGTACACGAGACCAATTTCATTCTATTCACTCTTTTGTTGTTGAGTCAAAACCCTTCAGGCCTGATCCTGACCTTGTCATCAGAATGCAACACAAGAGCCAAACGTGCACGTGTCTCCAGCTCTGTGCCTCCCGGTGATGATATCCTCCTATTCATCTGACCTCATCTTATTAAAATAAAAGCCTGTGGGGTCTCCAATGCAATTAGAATAGTCCTCAAAATCTGAAAGGGATCTCCCGAAGGAAAACAGCTTTGTGAGGTTGTCTGAGGAGATCAGAGAAGAAGAACTGGGATTACTTTTCAGGGACTTTTCCGACTCTCTTTTTCACAGGATTCAAATCAAGGATTTCTTTGCTTGCTTGTTTTGGGTCATTATCATGCCTTACAGTTGCCATCAGCTTCTGTTCTCCTAGCGTGTCATTTGAAACTGTGACCAAACAAGTCTAGATCAGTCTCATGTGCAAGGTGCAAATCGTCCCAGAAGTCCCGCTTCTCTTCAGGGACGTGCCAGGATCGACTGTGAGGTCGACTGAGAGTTTAATGTGGTGCATTTAATTATGGTGCAAATGCAGACGAGTTGCTGAGTTTGTTGATAGCCTGCTGTTCTTCAGTCAGCATGGTAAAACCCCTCTAGAGTTATTTTATTACTAATCTATGTCATTGACCTATAATGAGACAGCAGTTTGAGGATAGAATCACTAAGGGGTTTGGGTAATTTGCAAAAACTATCAAATTATTATTAGGGCCCGAGCACCGAGGTGCGAGGACCCTCTTGTATCTGCTTTGTTTTTTAGGGCCCGAGCACCGAGGTGCGAGGACCCTCTTGTATCTGCTTTGTTTTTTATTATTATTAGGGCTCAAGCCCAAAGGGCGAGAGGCCTATTGTTTTCCTTAGGATTATTTTTTATTAGGGCTCAAGCCCAAAGGGCGAGAGGCCTATTGTTTTCCTTAGGATTATTTTTTATTATTATTATTATTATTATTATTATTATTATTTTTTTTTTCCAACGTCTCGGGGGCTTTTGGGGCCCTTAACGTGCTTAAAAAGTCTTGAAAATTGGCACACAGATTGGAACCTGCGGCCATTAGGGCCGGGCAGAGACTGATACACGGGCGTGGCACAGGGGCTCTACAGCGCCCCCTGGAATATGGAGGGCCATATATCATACATTCTTGCTCGTAGACGTATGAAACTCGGTACACATATAAATCTCATCAATCCAAACAACTTTTGTATTGCATATCATGGGCTCCGCCCAACAGGAAGTTGGCTATTTAGGGTTTAGTATTCAAATTTTTCATCAAAGTTGTGGGGGCTTTTGGGGTCCTTAACATACTCAAAAACTCTTGAAAATTTGCGCACACTTTGGAATATGTGGCCTTTAGGAGCCTGCAGAGGCTGGGACCCGGGCGTGGCACAGGGGCTCTACGGCGCCCCCTGGAACACAGTCAGAAATGTTGATGTATAGCTCACACATACTTGCACATATTCATATGAAACTCAGTACACATATAGATCTCATCGTGCCGAACAACTTTCGTATTGCATGTCATAGGCTCCACCCAACAGGAAGTCAGCTATTTAGAGTTATGTAAAAAGCGCATGCTCTGGAATTTGAAATACTTGTCATAGGTTTTTTTCTCGATTGCCGCCAAACTCGGTCAACATGATCTCAAGACACTGGGGATGAAAAATTGCCAGGGGATTTTTGATATCTCGAACGGTTTGCTCGTGGCGAGGCGTTGAAATTATGGCGAGAAATTAGAAACAGGAAGTGTCTAATACCATCCACATACATTTCCTGATTTTAATCAAACTTCATCAGATTATTCGTTGTATGATGTCGATCGCATATATGTGACTATTAGGAGTCAAAGTTATAGCGCCACCAACTGGCAGAAGGAAGTGTGTCATTTTCAAAATGATTTGAATTCAGCATCTTATTATTACTCGATTTGCTTCAAACTTCATCAGAATAATGTTAAAACACAGCTGATATAAATCTGCAAGGGGGATATTGATATCTAAAAAATTGTTGCCGTGGCAACATGTCAAACTGGAATACTTCTCAGGTGATTTTGAGGCAAATAACATACTTAGAATTTCACAAAACTCTGAACACACATCAGTATTTCTGATAGGAACTTAAATTGTGAATGGATTTTGGATAGCTTGAATGGTTTTGCCGTGGTGATTTTTTTAAATGACCTTACAAAGGGAATCATTATTGTATTTTTAAATTGCAGCTTCCAAACACGTCAAAGAATTTTTTCATACAGATGAAAAAGTCATTCTGAGGAAATATGCATAGTTTCACGACTTTACAACACTGTATGGATAACAGAAAATTAAAAAAACTGTCAGACATCTCATCTCACTCTGTCCCTCTGTTTGAGTATATGTGCTTCAGACTTCCATTGTCTGAGAGAAATAGCGCCCCTACAGGTTCAATTCCCGGACTTTTACTTTCACTTTTAAATCGGTTAAAAATACAAACAAATACTTAGATTTAATTCACACTGACAAGCTAAACCAACATATCTGATTATTACCGGTTCAGGGCTCATGGATAAATTATTTCTGGCCAGAGATACGTGAGAAATAGGAGAGATGAATCACCGCTGTGACCACGAGCGTCTGGAGTAAAGAGCTCAGAAAAAACGAATTTATTCCTGTTTTAAAGCTTTTAAAAATAAATTATTACAGCGATATCACACAATCAACCAATTAGAACACACCAAGAGCTAAATTAAGATGTTTTTGAACTGTTTGTGTGAAAATGAAATATTTGCAGCTGCCTATCTGAAATCACCGCCTCCGATCAGCGCGTACAGTGTCCAGCTCAAAACAAACGAATTTATTCTTGTTTAAGAGCTTTTTTAAATAAAATATTACCACAAATGCACACAATAAACCCATTGTAACACAACAAGAGCTAAATGCAGGTGTTTGTGACCTGTTTAAGTGTGCAAGACTATTTGAAAGCGCGACTGGCAGAATAACATATCTCTCGAGCTGCAGGATTCTGGCTTTCGTCGTACGAACGAACACATAACGGACAAGATTATTTCAAAACACATAATAGCTTGGCGACTATAAACGAAAACAGCCACGTGAACATAAACTGGATCTACTGGATTTGAATATTAAAGTGACCACATTTACCACTTGCTTCTGTCTTCAATTTTAATCTATATAAAAAAGGAAACTCATTCGACTTGGCTGCTTTTTTAATGTGTGCGTATTTATTTATTTATCTTTTTATACATTTTGTATAATTTCATAGTTTGTGTATTACAATTATAAAAACAAAAATAAAATTAGCCACTCACATAGAAATAGCTTAGGCCTTAACCTTTTTCTGACAGTTTTAGGGATTTTTAAAAATCCTAAAAAAACCTTATTTGTGCTGCAAATAATAATTTCAAACTCATTTGATACTGACCTATGACATCCTGTGACATTATATTTATTTTAATTTACATAATCTCATGGATGTAACAGTAAATCTGTTCAGCTCACAGATCAATACTAAGCTGTAATACAAGCAGAACTTTCACAAATGCTTATGAGTCATTTAAGGATTTGATAACACTGTAAAATAATGTCTAATTTGTTAACATTAGCAAATTCATTGATAACACTTTATAATAACTGCACTCATTATTAAATAGTCAGTTCATGCTTTATAAAGCCTTGTCCCAATATTAATAGTCAGTAGTAAGCAGTTTATAAATACAGCTATAAATAGCTTGTCCTTGGTTTATAAGCACATTTATTAAAAATGAGAGTAAGTTATCTTCCTATGAAAAATAAAAGATAAAAATAAACAAACAACAACACAGATTGATACAGAACTCAGAAATTTTATTGTGGATTTATGATAAAGCCTGCAAATGAATTCATACTCCTACTCATACTACTCCATACTCCTTTTTCAACATGATGCCAATATACTGAGATGTTAAATTGTGAATGGGTTTAGGATAGCTTAAATGGTGTTGCCATAGAGATTTATTAAAGTAACATAAAAAAATACAATAGTTATTTTACTATATCTTTACAATTTTTCATTCTAAATCTTCATAATTTTTTATATAAGTAGAAGTCCTCATTTGAAGGAAGCACAGTAAGTTTCATAGCTTTATCACTTTCAAGAGCCAGCATAAAATTTAAACTATCATAACTTATAAATCAAGCTTGCAATTCTTAGTACCTATAATGGCCACCAGAGGGAGCTATAGGATTACTTTTAAATAATTATTGTAGAAACGAGTATGATTTAAATCATTTATAGAAATCTTTCAAAGAAAAATAATATGTATTTTATGTATTTTACTGATAAAATAACCCTCACATAATTAGAATAACAAGCTGAAGTATTGTGAACTGTATATTAAGAATAATTCTTTATAGGCTTTATGGACAGATACGTTTTGAGTGACTCTTGAAGGATCAGCACCACATCCTCTTTTACCACTGTTTAAAGAATTTATCTTACAGAACAGGTGCGAATTAATTTTGAATAGCTTGAATGGTTTTGTCATGGTGATTTTTTGAAATAACAGTAAAAAAGTAACCAGTAAATGTCTTTTATTTTTTTTAAGTGCAGCTTTTAAACACTTCAAAAAATATACACATAGAAGACAAGTCATTCTGAGGAAATATGCATAGTTTCATGACTATACAACACTATATGGATGATAGAAAATTAAAAAACTATCATACATCTGATGTCACTCTGTCCCTCTGTCACTGTGGGTAATGTGTGTGTGTGTGTGTGTGTGTGTGTGTGTGTGTGTGTGTGTGTGTGTGTGTGTGTGTGTGTGTGTGTGTGAATTAGGTGTGAAACTATCAGGGAGCATTTAGTCTCCAGTGCCAACATTTTACAGAACTGCCACTTTCCTGGAGTCTCAGAATTACAATGTGTCAGGTTCTGAGAGATCTAAGATTCCAAAAAATGATTTAATTAGAATACCATGAAGTATTGTGAAATACTATATATTAAGACTTTATATATAGGCTTTATGAACAGATTAGAGTGACTCGTGAAGGACCAGCACCACCTCCTCTTGTCTGATGGTTTGAGGAATATATTTTCCTGAATCCGGAATTAAGATTTAGGAGCTCATTTTTATTCCACCTCCTTTCCTGAAAGTCTGTCTTGCAAAATTGACTAAAAATTAATCTTCACATTAATTCCTAATTATTTTGCAATTCTTTTTGTCAGTTCTTCTTAACCTGTTTTTTTCTGCTTCTTTTCTGACCTCATGACCCTGTCAGCATTTTTGTACAATGGTCAAGTCTTAATTTATCCATTTCTGTATTGCATTTGTGTTTGATATTTCTCATGGGTATTTCATAATTTTCGACTTTGAGTTAAAACAGTTTGAGTTAAAACTCTTTTTTAGCGCATTTCATCTGTAAAAGAAAACATGCCTAATAATTCTGCACACATGAATATAAGGAGTTTTTCTCTTCCAGCTTTCCTGGACTATTGTATAGCACTCATAAATGATTAAATAAAAAATAATGGTAGTTATTAAGATTGATATGGTTTGGAATTGGTAAAATGTGCTTGGAAAAAAATCACAATAAAACAATGTTTTAATGTTTAAGTTTGGAATATTAACTGACATGAATGAATGCTATAAAAATATTATTCATGTTAACATAATGTTTATAAATGAAATCTTATTGTAAAGTGTTACTAAAGTTATATATATATATATATATATATATATATATATATATATATATATATATATATATATATATATATAGTTCTGTGAATGTGATTTTAAAGTCTAGATGATTCGGATTAACCCTTTAACTGCCATATCCCTTAAAACTTCACTGCCAGAGGGATATTGTGAATGCATGTGCCCGCTGGGCACAGTTTACCTGATGCCACCGGGGTGGCGATGGCATTGGTGGCTTGAGCCCGCCATCGCTGCTTGCAGCTATATTTATTATTATTATTATTATTATTTTTTTCCAACGTCTCGGGGGCTTTTGGGGCCCTTAACGTGCTTAAAAAGTCTTGAAAATTGGCACACAGATTGGAACCTGCGGCCATTAGGGCCGGGCAGAGACTGATACACGGGCGTGGCACAGGGGCTCTACAGCGCCCCCTGGAATATGGAGGGCCATATATCATACATTCTTGCTCGTAGACGTATGAAACTCGGTACACATATAAATCTCATCAATCCAAACAACTTTTGTATTGCATATCATAGGCTCCGCCCAACAGGAAGTTGGCTATTTAGGGTTTAGTATTCAAATTTTTCGTCAAAGTTGTGGGGGCTTTGGGGGTCCTTAACATACTCAAAAACTCTTGAAAATTTGCGCACACTTTGGAATCTGTGGCCTTTAGGAGCCTGCAGAGGCTGGGACCCGGGCGTGGCACAGGGGCTCTACGGCGCCCCCTGGAACACAGTCAGAAATGTTGATGTATAGCTCACACATACTTGCACATATTCATATGAAACTCAGTACACATATAGATCTCATCGTGCCGAACAACTTTCGTATTGCATGTCATAGGCTCCACCCAACAGGAAGTCAGCTATTTAGAGTTATGTAAAAAGCGCATGCTCTGGAATTTGAAATACTTGTCATAGGTTTTTTTCTCGATTGCCGCCAAACTCGGTCAACATGATCTCAAGACACTGGGGATGAAAAATTGCCAGGGGATTTTTGATATCTCGAACGGTTTGCTCGTGGCGAGGCGTTGAAATTATGGCGAGAAATTAGAAACAGGAAGTGTCTAATACCATCCACATACATTTCCTGATTTTAATCAAACTTCATCAGATTATTCGTTGTATGATGTCGATCGCATATATGTGACTATTAGGAGTCAAAGTTATAGCGCCACCAACTGGCAGAAGGAAGTGTGTCATTTTCAAAATGATTTGAATTCAGCATCTTATTATTACTCGATTTGCTTCAAACTTCATCAGAATAATGTTAAAACACAGCTGATATAAATCTGCAAGGGGGATATTGATATCTAAAAAATTGTTGCCGTGGCAACATGTCAAACTGGAATACTTCTCAGGTGATTTTGAGGCATATAACATGCTTAGAATTTCATCAAACTCAGAACACATATCAGTATTAGTGACAGCTAGACACTGGCAAAAGTTCATAAGAGGGCGTGGAATAGGCACTCTATAGCGCCACCTTTTGTCAAAAGTGGGGGGGTTAGTTTTAGCTACAGACACCAAACTCAGTACAAAAATTGTTCTTATCAAGACGGACAACTTTCTAATTCACAGTCATCAGCTACGACCAACAGGAAGTCGGCTATTTTGATTTGAATGTGGATTATTTTTTACATTTAGCCGTGAATTAATGCATACTGCTCAGAGGAGAGTAACACTATACACACCAAACTTGGTCTACATGTTGAAAAAACATTGAGGAACTTAAATTGTGAATGGGTTTTGGATAGCTTGGATGGTTTTGTCATGGTGATTTTTTTAAATGACAATAAAGATGGAATTATTAATTTTCCTGCATTTTTAAATTCCAAACACTTCAAAACCTTTTTTCATACAGAAAAAAAAGTTATTCTGAGTAAATATGCATAGTTTCATGACTTTACAACACTGTATGGATAACAGAAAATTAAAAAACTGTCAGACATCTCATCTCACTCTGTCCATCTGTTTGAGTGTGTGTGCTTAGACTTCCATTGTCTGAGAGAAATAGCGCCCCTACAGGTTCAGTTACCGGACGAAAAAGGGAGGAGACTGTCTTTTGGTTTCGATTTTAAATCGGTTAAAATACAAATAAATACTTGGATTTAATTCACAGTGACAAGCTAAACCAACATATATGATTATTATCAGGTCAGGGCTCATTAATAATTGATGTGTGGTCAGTGATACGTGAGAAACATGAGAGATGAATCACTGCTCTGAGCAGGAGCGTGTGGAATGATGAGCTCAGAAAAAACGAGTTTATTCTTGTTTTATAGCTATTAAAAATAAAGTATTGCAGCGATATCACACAATTCACCAATTAGAGCACACCAAGAGCTAAATTAAGATGTTTTTGAACTGTTTGTGTGAAAATGAAATATTTGCGGCTGCCTATCTGAAATCACTGCCTCCGATCAGCGCGCACAGTGTCTCAGAGCTCAAAACAAACGAATTTATTCTTGTTTAAGAGCTTTTTAAAATAAATTATTGCCATAAATGCACACAATACATCCATTATAACACAACACGAGCTAAATGCAGGTGTTTGTGACCCGTTTAAGTGTGCAAGACTATTTGAAAGCGAGACTGGCAGAATAACATATATCTCGAGCTGCAGGATTCTGCCTTTCGTCGTAAGAACGAACACATCACGGACAAGATTATTTCAAAATACATAATAGCTTGGCTAATATAAACGAAAACAGCCACGTGAACATAAACTGTTGAGAATTAAATCTGAAGTGGATCTACTGGATTTTAATATTAAGTGACCGCATATACCAGCTGCTTCTGTCTTCAATTTTAATCTATATAAAAAAATTAAACTCATTCATCTTGGCTGCTTTTTTAATGTGTGTACGTATTTATTTATTATTTTGCTCTAACAAGACTTAATCTATATTTAATTAAATCAATTACATTTTATTTTACATTTGATTTGTCCATTTCTGCATCTAAACGCCTAAAAACCTAAAACATGCTCTATTATACTATTGTTAGCAATTTCTTTATCGTCCAATTTATCTGGTGTACACTTTTATTTTCATAATAAACTTGTTTGTTAGATTATACACAGTTACAGTGGTCTATAATAAATATTGACAGGTTTTATTCAAGATGTTTAGAATGATCGCCGTAGGCTAATTTTTTAAAATGTAAATCCAAAAAAAAAAAAAAAAAAAAAAAAAAAAAAAAAAAAATTAAATAAATTAAAAACATTGGAAAAGAATAACTTGTACTTTTTTATACATTTTGTATAGTTTCATAGTTTATGCATTATAGTTATAAAAACAAACAAATTTAGCCACTCACATAGAAATCTTAGGCCTTATCCTTTTCTGACAGTTTTAGGGATTTTTAAAAATCCTAAAAAACCTTATTTGTGCTGCAAATAATAATTTCAAACTAATTTGATACTGACCTCTGACATCCTGTGACATGATATTTATTTGAATTTACATAATCTCATGGATGTAACAGTAAATCTGTTCAGCTCACAGATCAAGACTAAGCTCTAATGCAAGCAGAACTTTCACAAATGCTTTTAGGTCAATAAAATCATTACAAAACACTTACAAATCATTTAAGGGATTTGATAACACTGTAAAATAATGTCTAATTTGTTAAGATTAGCAAATGCATTGATAACACTTTATAATAACTGCACTCATTAGTAAATAGTCAGTTCATGCTTCATAAAGCCTTGTCCCAATATTAATAGTCAGTAGTAAGCAGTTTATAAATACAGCTATAAATAGCTTGTTCTTGGTTTATAAGCACATTTATTAAAAAGGAGAGTAAAGGGTCAGTTATCTTCCTATGAAAAAAATAAATAAAAAATAAACAAACAACAACACTGATTGATACAGAACTCATAAATGTTATTGTGGATTTATGATAAACTCAGCCTGTAAATGAATTCATTCTCCTCCAAGAAGACACAAGTAGTTCACACCAAACTGTTTTAACATGAAGCCATATACTGAAGATGTTAAATTGCGAATGGGTTTAGGATACCTTAAATGGTGTGGCCATAGCGATTTATTAAAGTAACATAAAAAAAATACAATAGTAATTTTACTATATCTTTAAAATTTTTAATTCCAACTCTTCATAATTTTTTATATACGTAGAAGTCATCATTTGAAGGAAGCACAGTAAGTTTCATAGCTTTATCATTTTCAAGAGCCAGCATAAATTTAAAACTATCATAACATATAAATCAAGCTTGCAATTCTTAGTACCAATAATGGCCACCAGATGGAGCTATAGGATTACTTTTAAATAATTATTGTAGAAACAAGTATGATTTAAATCATTTATAGAAATCTTTCAAAGAAAAATAATATGAATTTTATGTATTTTACTGATAAAATGACATTCACTTAATTAGAATAACAAGCTGAAGTATTGTGAACTGTATATTAAGAATAATTCTTTATAGGCTTTATGGACAGATACGTTTTGAGTGACTTGAAGGATCAGCACCACATCCTCTTTTACCACTGTTTAAAGAATTAATCTTACAGAACAGGTGCGGATGAATTTTGAATGGCTTCAATGGTTTTGTCGTGGTGATTTTTTAAAATATTAGTAAAAAAGTAACCAGTAAATGTCTTTTATTTTTTTAAGTGCAGCTTCTAAACACTTAAAAAAAATTTACACATAGAAGACAAGTCATTCTGAGGAAATATGCATAGTTTCATGACTATACAACACTATATGGATGATAGAAAATTAAAAAACTATCATACATCTGATGTCACTCTGTCCCTCTGTCACTGTGGGTAATGTGTGTGTGTGTGTGTGTGTGTGTGTGTGTTAAGTGAATTAGTTGTGAAACTATCAGGGAGCATTTAGTCTCCAGTGCCAACATTTTACAGAACTGCCACTTTCCTGGAGTCTCAGAATTACAATGTGTCAGGCTCTGAGAAATCAAAGATTCCAAAAAATGATTTAATTAGAATACCATGAAGTATTGTGAAATACTATATATTAAGACTTTATATATAGGCTTTATGAACAGATTAGAGTGACTCGTGAAGGACCAGCACCACCTCCTCTTGTCCGATGGTTTGAGGAATATATTTTCCTGAATCCGGGGTTAAGATTTAGGAGCTCATTTTTATTCCACCTCCTTTCCTGAAAGTCTGTCTTGCAGAATTTACTAAAAATTAATCTTCACATTAATTCCTAATTATTTTGCAATTATTTTTGTCAGTTCTTCTTGACCTGTTTTTTTTTTTTCTTCTTCTTTTCTGACCTCATGACCCAGTCAGCATTTTTGTACAATGGTCAAATCTTAACTTATCCATTTCTGTATTGCATTTGTGTTTGATATTTCTCATGGGTATTTCATAATTTTCGACTTTGAGTTAAAAACGTTTGAGTTAAAACTCTTTTTTAGCGCATTTCATCTGTAAAAGAAAACATGCCTAATGATTCTGCACATGAATATAAGGAGTTTTTCTCTTCCAGCTTTCCTGGAATATTGTATAGCACTCATAAATGATTAAATAAAAAATAATGGTAGTTATTAAGATTGATATGGCTTGGAATTGGTAAAATGTGCTTGGAAAAAAAATCACAATAAAACAATGTTTTAATGTTTAAGTTTGGAATATTAAATGACATGAATGAATGCTATATAAATATTGTTCATGTTAACATAATGTTTATAAATGAAATCTTATTGTAAAGTGTTACTAAATATATATATATATATATATATATATATATTGTTCTGTGAATGTGATTTTAAAGTCTAGATGATTCGGATTAACCCTTTAACCGCCATACCCTTTAAAACCTCACTGCCAGAGGGATATTGGGAATGCATGTGCCCGCTGGGCACAATTTACCTGATGCCACCGGGGTGGCGATGGCATTGGTGGCTTGAGCCCGCCATCGCTGCTTGCAGCTATATTTAGGGCTCAAGCCCAAAGGGCGAGAGGCCTATTGTTTTCCTTAGGATTATTTTTTATTATTATTATTATTATTATTATTATTATTATTTTTTTCCAACGTCTCGGGGGCTTTTGGGGCCCTTAACGTGCTTAAAAAGTCTTGAAAATTGGCACACAGATTGGAACCTGCGGCCATTAGGGCCGGGCAGAGACTGATACAAGGGCGTGGCACAGGGGCTCTACAGCGCCCCCTGGAATATGGAGGGCCATATATCATACATTCTTGCTCGTAGACGTATGAAACTCGGTACACATATAAATCTCATCAATCCAAACAACTTTTGTATTGCATATCATAGGCTCCGCCCAACAGGAAGTTGGCTATTTAGGGTTTAGTATTCAAATTTTTCGTCAAAGTTGTGGGGGCTTTGGGGGTCCTTAACATACTCAAAAACTCTTGAAAATTTGCGCACACTTTGGAATCTGTGGCCTTTAGGAGCCTGCAGAGGCTGGGACCCGGGCGTGGCACAGGGGCTCTATGGCGCCCCCTGGAACACAGTCATAAATGTTGATGTATAGCTCACACATACTTGCACATATTCATATGAAACTCAGTACACATATAGATCTCATCGTGCCGAACAACTTTCATATTGCATGTCATAGGCTCCACCCAACAGGAAGTCAGCTATTTAGAGTTATGTAAAAAGCGCATGCTCTGGAATTTGAAATACTTGTCATAGGTTTTTTTCTCGATTGCCGCCAAACTCGGTCAACATGATCTCAAGACACTGGGGATGAAAAATTGCCAGGGGATTTTTGATATCTCGAACGGTTTGCTCGTGGCGAGGCGTTGAAATTATGGCGAGAAATGAGAAACAGGAAGTGTCTAATACCATCCACATACAGTTCCTGATTTTAATCAAACTTCATCAGATTATTCGTTGTATGATGTCGATCGCATATATGTGACTATTAGGAGTCAAAGTTATAGCGCCACCAACTGGCAGAAGGAAGTGTGTCATTTTCAAAATGATTTGAATTCAGCATCTTATTATTACTCGATTTGCTTCAAACTTCATCAGAATAATGTTAAAACACAGCCGATATAAATCTGCAAGGGGGATATTGATATCTAAAAAATTGTTGGCGTGGCAACATGTCAAACTGGAATACTTCTCAGGTGATTTTGAGGCAAATACCATACTTAGAATTTCACAAAACTCTGAACACACATCAGTATTTCTGATAGGAACTTAAATTGTGAATGGATTTTGGATAGCTTGAATGGTTTTGCCGTGGTGATTTTTTGAAATTACCTTACAAAGGGAATCATTATTGTATTTTTAAAATGCAGCTTCCAAACACGTCAAAGAATTTTTTCATACAGATGAAAAAGTCATTCTGAGGAAATATGCATAGTTTCAAGACTTTACAACACTGTATGGATAACAGAAAATAAAAAAACTCTCAGACATCTCATCTCACTTTGTCCCTCTGTTTGAGTATATGTGCTTCAGACTTCCATTGTCTGAGAGAAATTGCGCCCCTACAGGTGCAATTACCGGACTTTTACTTTCACTTTTAAATCGGTTAAAAATACAAATAAATACTTAGATTTAATTCACACTGACAAGCTAAACCAACATATCTGATTATTACCGGTTCAGGGCTCATGGATAAATTATTTCTGGCCAGAGATACGTGAGAAATAGGAGAGATGAATCACCGCTGTGATCACAAGCGTCTGGAGTAAAGAGCTCAGAAAAAATTAATTTATTCCTGTTTTATAGCTTTTAAAAATAAATTATTACAGCGATATCACACAATCAACCAATTAGAACACACCAAGAGCTAAATTCAGATGTTTTTGAACTGTTTGTGTGAAAATGAAATATTTGTGGCTGCCTATCTGAAATCACTGCTCCGATCAGCGCGCACAGTGTCACAAGTTCAAAACTAACGAATTTATTCTTGTTTAAGAGCTTTTTTAAATAAAACATTACCACAAATGCACACAATAAACCCATTGTAACACTACAAGAGCTAAATGCAGGTGTTTGTGAGACGTTTAAGTGTGCAAGACTATTTGAAAGCGCGACTGGCAGAATAACATATCTCTCGAGCTGCAGGTTTCTGTCTTTCGTCGTACGAACGAACACATCACGGACAAGATTATTTCAAAACACATAATAGCTTGGCGACTATAAACGAAAACAGCCACGTGAACATAAACTGTTGAGAAATATATCTGAAGTGGATCTACTGGATTTTAATATTAAGTGACCGCATATACCAGCTGCTTCTGTCTTCAATTTTAATCTATATAAAAAATGAAATTCATTCATCTTGGCTGCTTTTTTAATGTGTGTACGTATTTATTTATTTATTTATTATTTTGCTCTAACAAGAATTAATCTATATTTAATTAAATCAATTACATTTTATTTTACATTTGATTTGTCCATATCTGCATCTAAACGCCTAAAAACCTAAAACATGCTCTATTATACTATTGTTAGCAATTTCTTTATCATCCAATTTATCTGGTGTACACACTTTTATTTTCATAATAAACTTGTTTGTTAGATTATACACAGTTACAGTGGTCTATAATAAATATTAACAGGTTTTATTCAAGCTATTTAGAATGATTGCAGTAGGCTAATTTTTTTTAATGTAAATCCAAAAAAAAAAAAAAAAAAAAAAAAAAAAACATTGGAAAACAATGACTGTTGTACTTTTTTATACATTTTGTATAATTTCATAGTTTATGCATTATAGTTATAAAACAAATAAATGTAGCCACTCACATAGAAATCTTAGGCCTTATCCTTTTCTGACAGTTTTAGGGATTTTTAAAAATCCTAAAAAACCTTATTTGTGCTGCAAATAATAATTTCAAACTCAAAAAGTAAATAGTCAGTTCATGCTTTATAAAGCCTTGTCCCAATATTAATAGTCAGTAGTAAGCAGTTTATAAATACAGCTATAAATAGCTTGTTTTTGGTTTATAAGCACATTTATTAAAAAGGAGAGTAAAGGATCAGTTATCTTCCTATGAAAAATAAAAGATAAAAATAAACAAACAACAACACAGATTGATACAGAACAGAAAAATAAATTTTATTGTGGATTTATGATAAAATCAACCTGTAAATGAATTCATACTCCTCCTCATACTACTCCATACTCCTTTTTCAACATGATGCCAATATACTGAGATGTTAAATTGTGAATGGTTTTAGGATAGCTTAAATGGTGTTGCCATAGAGATTTATTAAAGTAACATAAAAAAATACAATAGTTATTTTACTATATCTTTACAATTTTTCATTCTAACTCTTCATAATTTTTTATATAAGTAGAAGTCCTCATTTGAAGGAAGCACAGTAAGTTTCATAGCTTTTTCATTTTCAAGAGCCAGCCTAAAATTAAAACTATCATAACTTATAAATCAAGCTTGCAATTCTTAGTACCAATAATGGTCACCAGAGGGAGCTATAGGATTACTTTTAAATAATTATTGTAGAAACGAGTATGATTTAAATAATTTATAGAAATCTTTCAAATAAAATAATATGTATTTTAGGAATTTTACTGATAAAATGACCCTCACTTAATTAGAATAACAAGCTGAAGTATTGTGAACTGTATATTAAGAATAATTCTTTATAGGCTTTATGGACAGATACGTTTTGAGTGACTCTTGAAGGATCAGCCCCACATCCTCTTTTACCACTGTTTAAAGAATTAATCTTACAGAACAGGTGTGAATGAATTTTGGATAGCTTGAATGGTTTTGTTGTGGTGATTTTTTGAAATAATAGTAAAAAAGGAACCAGTAAATGTCTTTTTATTTTTTTTAAAGTGCAGCTTCTAAACACTTAAAAAAAATGTACACATAAAAGACAAGTCATTCTGAGGCATATTTCCTCAGAATGACTGGTCTCATGACAATAGTTTCATGACTATACAACACTATATGGATGATAGAAAATAAAAAAACTATCATACATCTAATGTCACTCAGTCCCACTGTCACTGTGGGTAGTGTGTGTGTGTGTGTGTGTGTGTGTTTGTGTGTGTGTTAAGTGAATTAGGTGTGAAACTATCAGGGAGCATTTAGTCTCCAGCGCCAACATTTTACAGAACTGCCACTTTCCTGGAGTCTCCAGAATTACTCGGTGTCCGGCTCTGAGAGACTTAAGATCCCAAAAAATGATTTAATTAGAATACCATGAAGTATTGTGAAATACTATATATTAAGGCTTTATATATAGGCTTTATGAACAGATTAGAGTGACTCGTGAAGGACCAGCACCACCTCCTCTTGTTCGATGGTTTGAGGAATATATCTTCCAGAATCCAGGATTAAGATTTAAGAGCTTATTTTTATTCCACCTCCTTTCCTGAAAGTCTGTCTTGCAGAATTGACTAAAAATTAATCTTCACATTATTTCCTAATTATTTTGCAATTCTTTTTGTCAGTTCTTCTTGACCTGTTTTTCTCTTCCAGCTTTCCTGGACTATTGTATAGCACTCATAAATGATTAAATAAAAAACAATGGTAGTTATTAAGATTGATATGGTTTGGAATTGGTAAAAAATGCTTGGAAAAAAATCACAATAAAACAATGTTTTAATGTTTAAGTTTGGAATATTAACTGACGTGAATGAATGCTATATAAATATTGTTCATGTTAACATAATGTTTATGAATGGAATCTTATTGTAAAGTGTTACTAAAGTTATATATATATATATTGTTCTGTGAATGTGATTTTAAAGTCTAGATGATTCGGATTAACCCTTTAACTGCCATATCCTTTAAAACCTCACTGCCAGAGGGATATTGTGAATGCATGTGCCCGCTGTGCACAGTTTACCTGATGCCACCGGGGTGGCGATGGCACTGGTGGCTTGAGCCCGCCATCGCTGCTTGCAGCTATATTTAGGGCTCAAGCCCAAAGGGCGAGAGGCCTATTGTTTTCCTTAGGATTATTTTTTATTATTATTATTATTATTATTATTATTATTTTTTTCCAACGTCTCGGGGGCTTTTGGGGCCCTTAACGTGCTTAAAAAGTCTTGAAAATTGGCACACAGATTGGAACCTGCGGCCATTAGGGCCGGGCAGAGACTGATATACGGGCGTGGCACAGGGGCTCTACAGCGCCCCCTGGAATATGGAGGGCCATATATCATACATTCTTGCTCGTAGACGAATGAAACTCGGTACACATATAAATCTCATCAATCCAAACAACTTTTGTATTGCATATCATAGGCTCCGCCCAACAGGAAGTTGGCTATTTAGGGTTTAGTATTCAAATTTTTCGTCAAAGTTGTGGGGGCTTTTGGGGTCCTTAACATACTCAAAAACTCTTGAAAATTTGCGCACACTTTGGAATCTGTGGCCTTTAGGAGCCTGCAGAGGCTGGGACCCGGGCGTGGCACAGGGGCTCTACGGCGCCCCCTGGAACACAGTCAGAAATGTTGATGTATAGCTCACACATACTTGCACATATTCATATGAAACTCAGTACACATATAGATCTCATCGTGCCGAACAACTTTCGTATTGCATGTCATAGGCTCCACCCAACAGGAAGTCAGCTATTTAGAGTTATGTAAAAAGCGCATGCTCTGGAATTTGAAATACTTGTCATAGGTTTTTTTCTCGATTGCCGCCAAACTTGGTCAACATGATCTCAAGACACTGGGGATGAAAAATTGCCAGGGGATTTTTGATATCTCGAACGGTTTGCTCGTGGCGAGGCGTTGAAATTATGGCGAGAAATGAGAAACAGGAAGTGTCTAATACCGTCCACATACATTTCCTGATTTTAATCAAACTTCATCAGATTATTCGTTGTATGATGTCGATCGCATATATGTGACTATTAGGAGTCAAAGTTATAGCGCCACCAACTGGCAGAAGGAAGTGTGTCATTTTCAAAATGATTTGAATTCAGCATCTTATTATTACTCGATTTGCTTCAAACTTCATCAGAATAATGTTAAAACACAGCCGATATAAATCTGCAAGGGGGATATTGATATCTAAAAAATTGTTGGCGTGGCAACATGTCAAACTGGAATACTTCTCAGGTGATTTTGAGGCAAATAACATACTTAGAATTTCACAAAACTCTGAACACACATCAGTATTTCTGATAGGAACTTAAATTGTGAATGGATTTTGGATAGCTTGAATGGTTTTGCCGTGGTGATTTTTTTAAATGACCTTACAAAGGGAATCATTATTGTATTTTTAAATTGCAGCTTCCAAACACGTCAAAGAATTTTTTCATACAGATGAAAAAGTCATTCTGAGGAAATATGCATAGTTTAACGACTTTACAACACTGTATGGATAACAGAAAATTAAAAAACTGTCAGATGTGCTTCAGACTTCCATTGTCTGAGAGAAATTGCGCCCCTACAGGTTCAATTCCCGAGCTTTTACTTTCACTTTTAAATCGGTTAAAAATACAAATAAATACTTAGATTTAATTCACACTGACAAGCTAAACCAACATATCTGATTATTACCGGTTCAGGGCTCATGGATAAATTATTTCTGGCCAGAGATACGTGAGAAATAGGAGAGATGAATCACCGCTGTGACCACGAGCGTCTGGAGTAAAGAGCTCAGAAAAAACGAATTTATTCCTGTTTTAAAGCTTTTAAAAATAAATTATTACAGCGATATCACACAATCAACCAATTAGAACACACCAAGAGCTAAATTCAGATGTTTTTGAACTGTTTGTGTGAAAATGAAATATTTGTGGCTGCCTATCTGAAATCACGCCTCCGATCAGCGCGTACAGTGTCGAGCTCAAAACAAACGAATTTATTCTTGTTTAAGAGCTTTTTTAAATAAAATATTACCACAAATGCACACAATAAACCCATTGTAACACAACAAGAGCTAAATGCAGGTGTTTGTGACCTGTTTAAGTGTGCAAGACTATTTGAAAGCGCGACTGGCAGAATAACATATCTCTCGAGCTGCAGGTTTCTGTCTTTCGTCGTACGAACGAACACATAACGGACAAGATTATTTCAAAATACATAATAGCTTGGCGAATATAAACGAAAACAGCCACGTGAACATAAACTGGATCTACTGGATTTGAATATTAAAGTGACCACATTTACCACTTGCTTCTGTCTTCAATTTTAATCTATATAAAAAAGGAAACTCATTCGACTTGGCTGCTTTTTTAATGTGTGCGTATTTATTTATTTACCTTTTTATACATTTTGTATAATTTCATAGTTTGTGTATTACAATTATGAAAACAAAAATAAATTTAGCCACTCACATAGAAATAGCTTAGGCCTTAACCTTTTTCTGTCAGTTTTAGGGATTTTTAAAAATCCTAAAAAAAACTTATTTGTGCTGCAAATAATAATTTCAAACTCATTTGATACTGACCTATGACATCCTGTGACATTATATTTATTTGAATTTACATAATCTCATAGATGTAACAGTAAATCTGTTCAGCTCACAGATCAATACTAAGCTGTAATGCAAGCAGAACTTTCACAAATGCTTATGAGTCATTTAAGGATTTGATAACACTGTAAAATAATGTCTAATTTGTTAACATTAGCAAATTCATTGATAACACTTTATAATAACTGCACTCATTAGTAAATAGTCAGTTCATGCTTTATAAAGCCTTGTCCCAATATTAATAGTCAGTAGTAAGCAGTTTATAAATACAGCTATAAATAGCTTGTCCTTGGTTTATAAGCACATTTATTAAAAAGGAGAGTAAAGGGTCAGTTATCTTCCTATGAAAAATAAAAGATAAAAATAAACAAACAACAACACAGATTGATACAGAACTCAGAAATTTTATTGTGGATTTATGATAAAATCAGCCTGTAAATGAATTCATACTCCTCCTCATACTACTCCATACTCCTTTTTCAACATGATGCCAATATACTGAGATGTTAAATTGTGAATGGGTTTAGGATAGCTTAAATGGTGTTGCCATAGAGATTTATTAAAGTAACATAAAAAATACAATAGTTATTTTACTATATCTTTAAAATTTTTCATTCTAACTCTTCATAATTTTTTATATAAGTAGAAGTCCTCATTTGAAGGAAGCACAGTAAGTTTCATAGCTTTATCATTTTCAAGAGCCAGCCTAAAATTAAAACTATCATAACTTATAAATCAAGCTTGCAATTCTTAGTACCTATAATGGCCACCAGAGGGAGCTATAGGATTACTTTTAAATAATTATTGGAGAAACGAGTATGATTTAAATAATTTATAGAAATCTTTCAAATAAAATAATATGTATTTTAGGAATTTTACTGATAAAATGACCCTCACTTAATTAGAATAACAAGCTGAAGTATTGTGAACTGTATATTAAGAATAATTCTTAATAGGCTTTATGGACAGATACGTTTTGAGTGACTCTTGAAGGATCAGCACCACATCCTCTTTTACCACTGTTTAAAGAATTAATCTTACAGAACAGGTGTGAATGAATTTTGGATAGCTTGAATGGTTTTGTCGTGGTGATTTTTTGAAATAATAGTAAAAAAGGAACCAGTAAAAAAAAGTGCAGCTTCTAAACACTTCAAAAAAATGTACACATAGAAGACAAGTCATTCTGAGGAAATATGCATAGTTTCATGACTATACAACATTATATGGATGACAGAAAATTAAAAAACATACATCTGATGTCACTCTGTCCCTCTGTCACTGTGTGTGTGTGTTTGTGTGTGTTTTAAGTGAATTAGGTGTGAAACTATCAGGGAGCATTTAGTCTCCAGCGCCAACATTTTACAGAACTGCCACTTTCCTGGAGTCTCAGAATTACAATGTGTCAGGTTCTGAGAGATCTAAGATTCCAAAAAATTATTTAATTAGAATACCATGAAGTATTGTGAAATACTATATATTAAGACTTTATATATAGGCTTTATGAACAGATTAGAGTGACTCGTGAAGGACCAGCACCACCTCCTCTTGTCCGATGGTTTGAGGAATATATCTTCCAGAATCTGGGATTAAGATTTAGGAGCTCATTTTTATTCCACCTCCTTTCCTGAAAGTCTGTCTTGCAGAATTGACTAAAAATTAATCTTCACATTAATTCCTAATTCTTTTGCAATTCTTTTGTCAGTTCTTCTTGACCTGTTTTTCTCTTCCAGCTTTCCTGGACTATTGTATAGCACTCATAAATGATTAAATAAAAAATAATGGTAGTTATTAAGATTGATATGGTTTGGAATTGGTAAAATGTGCTTGGAAAAAAATCACAATAAAACAATGTTTTAATGTTTAAGTTTGGAATATTAACTGACATGAATGAATGCTATATAAATATTGTTCATGTTAACATAATGTTTATAAATGAAATCTTATTGTAAAGTGTTACTAAAGTTATATATATATATATATATATATTGTTCTGTGAATGTGATTTTAAAGTCTAGATGATTCGGATTAACCCTTTAACTGCCATATCAAGTTCAAGTTCTAGTTCAAGTTCAATTTATTTGTATAGCGCATTTACAACAGCCTCCTGGCTGACCAAAGTGCTTTAACATAAGAGCAAGAATATTACACATACATAAAAATAGACCAGACAAAAAATTTAAAACCACCCATTTCAAAATGTAGCATAACACAGTAGTCAGTACACTAAGGAAAATAAAAAAGTTTTTAGCAAAGATTTAAAAATAGACAAGGAAGGGGCCAGTCTGATCTCTAAAGGCAGGGTATTCCAGAGTCGTGGCCCAGCCACTGCAAATGCACGCTCCCCTCTACGCTCCCCTCTATCCTTTAAAACCTCACTGCCAGAGGGATATTGTGAATGCATGTGCCCGCTGGGCACAGTTTACCTGATGCCACCGGGGTGGTGATGGCATTGGTGGCTTGAGCCCGCCATCGCTGCTTGCAGCTATATTTATTATTATTCTTCTTCTTCTTCTCCCGAATGAATCGCATTTTTGAGGGCTTTAACATGCGCAAAAAGTCATGAAACTTTGCACACGCGTCAAACCTGGTGAAAATTTTCGTCTGATATAGGATTCAGAAGAGGGTGTGGCAAAATGGCTCGACAGCGCCACCTATACCAAGAAAATCAACAGCCTTCCAGCTATGTTTCACGTACATGCACGAAAATTGGCACACATATGTAACACACCAATACCTACAAAGAAGACTCTTGGAGTGAAATTCTAAACCCAACAGGAAGTCGGTTATTTTTAATATTATGAGCAAATTTTGTGTAATTTTGGTCATTTCCATGTGTTGTATTTTAACGAACTCCTCCTAGAGAGTTCTTCAAATCATCACCAAATTTGGTATGCCTAATCTAAAGGCCTTTGCGATGTTAAATTGCGAAGATCTTGAGTTTTCGTTGAAGGGCGTGTCCGTGGCGGCCTGGCGAATTTCGATGATTCGCCATGAAAAATGAAGTTGCTATAACTCAGACATACAATGACCAATTTGCCCCAAACTTCACATGTTTGATGAGACTCCGAAGCTGAACAGATTGACATGCCCATATTCAGTTATATTCATAGCGCCACCTATTGGCAACAGGAAGTGACATATTTTACGCTGCGATGAACTACTCCTAGAAATTTTATGACATCAATGTCTTTTTTGTGGTCAGTCTAATCTAAAGGCCTGTGCGATGTTCAGTTGTGAAGATCTTGAGTTTTCGTTAAATGGCTTGTTCATGGCGCCGCGACGAAGTTCGATGTCTCGCCATGAGAATAAAAGATGTTATAACTCAGGCATAAAATGTCCGATCTTCCCCAAACTTCACATGTGTGATAAGAGTCCTGGCCTGAACAGATCTGCAGGCCAATATTCCACCGGGTGTGGCAGAATGGCTCTATAGCGCCACCTATACACTTTCAACGGAGTGCGCCTCGAGCTATGTTTCACGTACATGTACAAAAATTGGTACACACATGTAACACTCATATACCTACAAAAAAGTCTCTTGGTACGAAATCCGGATCCCAACAGGAAGTCAGTTATTTTGCATTTTCCCTTCAAAATTGGTGTTGTTTTTGCCATTTTCAGGGGTTGTACTTTAACGAACTCCTCCTAGAGATTTATTCAGATCAACACCAAACTTGGTCAATGTAATCTAAAGCCCTTTGCGATAATAAATTGCGAAAGACTTGAGGTTTCGTTAAAGGGCGTGTCCATGGCGGCCTGACAAATTTCGATGTTTCGCCATGAAAAAGGAAGTTGCTGTAACTCAGACATACAATGTCCAATCTGCCCCAAACTTCACATGTTGGATAAGACTCTTGACCTGAACAGATCTACATGCCAATATTCAGTTATAGTCATAGCGCCACCTATTGGCAACAGGAAGTTACATATTTTACACTGCGACAAACTACTCCTAGAAATTTTATGACATCAGTGTCTTTTTTGTGGTCAGTCTAATCTAAAGACCTGTGTGATGTTTAGTTGTGAAGATCTTGAGTTTTTGTTAAAAGGTGTGTCCATGGCGCCGTGATGAAGTTCGATGTCTCGCCATGGGAATAAAAGATGTTATAACTCAGGCATAAAATGTCCAATCTTGCCCAAACTTCACTTTTGTGTAAAGGGTCCTGGCCTAAACAGATCTGAAGGCCAATATTCCATCGAGTGTGGCAAACTGGCTCGATAGCGCCACCTATACAATTTCAACGGAGTGCGTATACACTTTAAACGGAGTGCGCCTCGAGCTATGTTTCACGTACATGTACAAAAATCGGTACACACATGTAACACACCAATATCTACGAAAAAGTCTCTTGGTACGAAATCCGAATCCCAACAGGAAGTCAGTTATTTAGAATTTTCTCTGCAAAATTAGTGTTGTTTTGGCCATTTTCAGGGGTTGGACTTTGATGAACTCCTCCTAGAGATTTATTCAGATCAACACCAAACTTGGTCAGTGTAATCTAAAGCCTTTTGCGATCTTAAATTGCGAAGATCTTGAGGTTTCGTTAAAGGGCGTGTCCATGGCGGCCTGACAAATTTCGATGTTTCGCCATGAAATAGGATGTTGTTTTAACTCAGGCATTAAATGTCCAATCCTCCCCAAACCTCACATGTTCGACAAAAGTCCTGCCCTGAACACATCTGAAGGCCAATATTCCACTATAATGATAGCACCACCTGCTGGCAAAAGGAAGATTGGCACATATATGGAATAAACATTGATATATTCTACTTATATTTATGAGTTTAAACGCATATTTCTCACCGTTCACCTATTAACTAAAGCCACTCGCTGCCGGTGAGCCCGGGTGCGAGGGCCCGTTCATCGCTGCTTGCAGCTTTAATTATATATATTTTTTTAATGACAATACCATAAATGTGTACTAACATCTAAGACAGGTATATAATCAGCGTATGACAACAAGCTGTCAAAAAACAAACAAAAGCACACCTCAAAGCCAACATAACTGAACAAATATTGATCGTTCCGCTTTCTGAGGAGCTCAAACTGCACAAGGAAATAACCGACGCGATCACCTCATAATTTATGCTAAAATATGGTGCCAGCACAGCAGATACAGTCAGTAAAGTCAACAAAAAACACCAAAAGCCATCACACATTAATCTTCCCCCAGATGCTCTCCATGAAATACATGAGAAACGCGAAAGAGCAAAAGCAGGAGAAATACTAGGACGATGACGAGGTCAATAACGAATCCGTACACGAGTTGCAGCATGCAGCTTTTTATTAATGAGATGTCTGCAAACAGTTCACTTTCCTGAAGATCACACTGACTGGAGAAAACATGTCTCTGTGTTCAAGAGAAGAAGCTTTAGCGGCCCGACCGGGGAATGTGTGTGGAGCAATGCATGTCTTCACCAGAAACTAAGGCTCAAATACATCGCTTGAGCAGAGACATTTAAGTGTCTACAGGGGTCACATGCATTATTTAATTGGTACTATTAGTTGACAATGAGATTCAGAAATATTTCAATAACACACTTAGTTGAATTTGGCAAGTGATAGACTGTTTTTGTCTGAAGTTCTGACTGTAAAACATAAGACCTGGCGCCACTAGTGTTCAAGAATCTGGAAGATATTGGGTCATTTCAGGACTTTCCAGAAGGCCAGTGTTTCCTGCCTGAAACAAACTCTTCATCTGCTGAACACTACGACACTGTCTGAGGAAGAGGAGGACACTGAACTGACGAAAACTAGCAAATCAAATGCATCAATAAAAACTGTTCAATATTCAATGCTGTGTCGCCTAAATTCACCTACAATGTTTTTGAGTGTTTTTTTTTTTGTTATTATTATTATTTAAACATATTATAAAACTTTATTAGCTCCAAATTATTGGCTTATTTTACACCACCGATCCAAAGTTCGATGTCAATAAAAATAATAATAAAAAAATACATTATTTTATTTAACAAGGATGCATTAAATTGATTAACAGTGACACTATAGTATATATATTAAATTATATATTAAAATTGTAAAAATAAATGCTGTTCTCACAACATCGACACTGTTACTAAACTGCATTAAAACAAAATTAAATTGACTTGAAACGTATGAACTTTGCTGCCTTTTGCAGAATTGTTTCACAGCTTCCACAAAAATATGAAACAGCACAACTTTGATTAGACTCAGAAATGTTTCTCGAGCAGCAAATCAGCATCTTAGAACGATTTCTGAAGATCGTGTGACACTGAAGACTGAAGTAATGATGCTGAAAATTCAATTTTGTTTTTTTTTAATGCAGCAACCATAAACGACACCTCCGAATTGATTATATAGACAACGGTTTCAATAAGTAAATAGAAATCGACTGCTGGAAATGCATGCCAACACAGTAACAGGATTTCCTTTCAGAGAGAACAGCAAAGCCATGGGTAAATTGATGCTTTCGTACAAGTTTGCTGATTCACTCTCATGGCAGGCTCTGTGCACTGCTTACAGTTTTGTGGGACTTTTTATGAACGTTTTATGCAAATATGGAATAAAGTAGCACTTAATCTGCCTCTCTGCTTGTACACGTCATAACACGAGCATCTAGACAGAGAAAACACCACTTACAGCACATTTGATGAAGACTTATTAATAGGGAATCCAGATTGGCAGGGAAGGACATAATGTGACACTAATATGATAAACTCAAAAGGCCTGCGGTGGCGTTCTCTTATCTCTGTAGACTGCTCAGAATTACTGTGTAACCCTCAGAGCCTGTTGACCCATATTCACTATTGCATAACGCACCGACAGGCTAATGGAGGCCAAAGGGCAGGACGCAGATGGTTAAAAGGGTGCTGGTGTTTTTTTAAGAGCGGTTATGTCATCTGGTCAGCATGAGGGAACCCGGTGACATGACACCCCGTGATGGCTGGCACCTTGTCAGCCGTTGATGCAGAGGACTCATATTCATCTCAGTCAGCAATGCCATTCTTTCTACAGAGTCGGTCTTTCGCTGTAATGCAGGCCTCTAGATGCTTTGTAAACAAACTCACCTTTCCACATGCATTCATGCGGGTGCTGATGGAGATAGCAAAAAATGTGTGAAATGCAACTGCGTGCTTGTCTACAACACAAGTCCATTACGAGTATGAACAATGGTTTTATTATTGTAAAAGTGTGGCAGCATGGTTTTTTTTTTTTGGTGCATTTATTGCCATCACATAGTTCCATAGTTAAGCTATGGTTAGTTTAGCAAGACTATTGTTAATCTGTGGGTTTAGTAGCCATGTTTTTTGGTTTGATTTGTATAGTGAAGCAGTTAGGGGAGCTTGAAACTGCCTGGCAGCCCGATGCTCAAGTTTATCCCCGAAAAACTGAGGGGGAACACACACACACTTACCTTGGTGACAACATTCTGTTCTAGTCCGATTTGCAGTTCGCATCCCGACTGCGTGCAGATGCACTGTGATGACGCATTAGCGGAGCCGCTCGCGTTATTGACGGTGAAATTGAATATCGCCGGTGTAACACCGGGAGAAGGACCGCTGCTATTCCGCTGCACTTGCACACAAGTATCCGGCACAGCCAGGAGAAAATAGTCAGAAAATTGGCTGAAGCCAATGAAAATGGCCGGGATCCATGTTAAAACGATCAGCTGTTTCTGAAATCTCCCGAAGCCGCCCACGCTCGGCAAAACACCGCCGTCGATCTGCGAGAGTAAATCGGGCGATTTATTGGTTTCGGGGGTAACGAAGCCGTTCTCCGGTGGATGAGGCTCGATGTCCAGCTGAGACACGGCCATCACCGTCTCGCACATACCGCAGCCCGGTTCACGAATGCGTCAGAACCGCACACAATCCCCGTTCACACTGGATGCACAATCACTAAGAGAGCTCAGGGAGTGGTTTGCGTGTCTTCACCCGAGCCGAAGGCGTCACGATCCGTCGCTCGAGATCAATCGATACACAAGAGTCACCGGCTCGTCCCGACCGCTCCACTATCCAAACACGCGTCTGATCGCTCAACAACTGCTGGGTTCAAGGAAAGCGCTGCTGATCCGAGCCCATTCCCTCCGTTCACAGCCACAGGTAACACACCTGTCCCAGCCACGCGTCCCCGCCGCGCGTGACATTACACTCAGACGCGCGTCATAATCCAGTCTCTCCGTCTCGCGCTGATAGCTCGTTATTTCAGTTGGCACGCGCTCTATACGCGCTCCCGTGATCATATGGACCGATTAAACCGACACGAGGGCGGAACTCGTCCTTTAACACACTCGTTGATTGGATCACACTGGTTTCAGTCACATCTCGTGCTCGACTTCAGCACCTCAGCAGCTTCTGTTCAGCACTAATTCAGCTACAGGCAATCCACAGCCTAGATTTTAAAGGTTTAAATAGTTATGCTCTTTAATAAGCGTTTAATCAAATCATTTAGTAATGTGAGGATTGGAGACCTGATTAAGTTTTTTGCAGTTAACTGCTGCCATCTATCGCCTCAAACTGGCAGAAAGACGATTTAAATGACTATTTTAGCACAGGGGTCAAAGTAGACACCTCTGAAGCAGCTCATCAAGGTCTTACGAGCCCTGCGTCCCAGTGTGCACACTATCCGTCATAAACCATGTGTGATAGTTAGTCATTTTCAACACTATTTAGGGCAGACAGGGTGGATAGTATGCATATTGGGATGCAGGATATCTATAGGATTGCTATTCTTTAGACTATTTAAAAATAACTTCTGAGCTTTATATAGGTTTACTCTCAGAGAAAAAATGTACAAAAGCTGTCACTGGGGCGGCATGACCTTTCAAAAGCTAATATGCACTGTACACTGTACTAAAATGCATCCTTGAGGGGAAAATAAGGTACAAAAGTGTATCGTTCCACTTTTCCCCTTTCCAGAGAGTGCATGCACTGCTGGTGTGTTTGATGATGCAATGATATGATTTACTATTTTTATACATGATTCTATACAGACAGTGTGGGGAGTACTTACATAGGTAATTTAATTACAAAATAAATGCATTTGTAATCACAATTTTAAATTTTAACTTATGAAAATGTTAACAATTACAAATCTGACATCTGAATTCTTTTTTATTTATTTCACACACACTTACATACAGATTTGTATGATTAGACTGCTCTACAATACGAGACACCATTGTTTTGTTGACAGTCTAACTGTTTTATTACAAATTTGGATAATTTAAGATAAACTGTTTTTAACAAGGCATTGTTAGATGCCGGTGTTTTCTGACTCATCCATGCAAAGATTGGATTTCAAGAACATTATCATAGCTATTACTTTTTGTGGCTTTAAAACTTGCATTCAACCTTAGAATGATCTCAAAGTCAGATTTTTTTTTTTTTTTTTTTTTTGGTGGCTGTGCTTTAAAATTAGATTATAATAATCTTAATTCAAGTGATGAAGGATTTTAGTGTTGAGTTCTACTGTAAGGTTAACCCTTCCTGGTTCAGTTGAAAACATTAGAAATCTAGAAAAGCTGTACAAAATAATCAAATGTAGTTAAGTAATTGAAATATTTACACTGCTGATTACATTTTAAACAGGGTAACTTGTAATCTTTAACCTATTACATTTCCAAAGTAACCTTCCCAACACTGGATATAATCAGTAGAAGCAAAGACTTGTCTAATAGTCGTGGACAAGCATTATTTGAGTAAGCCTGCCATCTAGTGGTGACCAATAGTGTTACAGTTGTTACAGGAATTGTCTTCATTGTAATTTTGTAACCTGTGGATTTGAAGGCAGAGGTTGTAGAGCTGAACTCCTTTTATCTCGAGAGTAAAACACACGTTAAAGGTTTGTTTGGAGAACATGTTCTTACTTCATTCATCTTTAGTTTGCTCAGTTCATAGCTGGACTGCTTCTTTATTCACTGATTGAAAGACACATGACATGAAAACAAAAGCAGCAATACTGTATTAAATGCTTAGCCAGGAACTCTAAAGATGAAAGAATATCCTTTCAGATAAAGAGAAAGTGAAAAGGAAATATGTCAAATTAGGAAGAGTAAATATTTGTTTGCTGGTTTGTTCATTTTAGTTTTAGATTAAGTTTTCTTAAATGTTTTACTCTGCCATTATCATTGGTCATCTTTATGTCTGTAACCATGGCATCACGCTTTGATTTGATCATGTTTACGCTGAATGTGTGAACGTTCACCTGTTAGGACAGAGAAAGAGATCACACCCTTGTATTAAAGTCCTCGACCTTTGACCCCAGTCATGAGTCATAGACTCAGTCATGTGATACAAGGCAGACACTGCGCTGCTTTACCGACTTATTTTACTGTTTTAGTTGTACTTAATGATCTCTTTTAAAAAAAGACCAATAATGTAGAGAAAGCAGCTGCTGCTGTCATACAGGGAGGTTCTTACAAATGCAAATAATAATAATAATAATTACATAGAAAATAAAAAGAAAATAAATAAATAAATAATAAAAAAGAGAAAGAAATAGATAAAACAATCTCAGTAATTATAAAAAAATTGCAAAATTAAAACAAAAATCCAAATCAGTTAAAGCTTGTTTAATGCTGTGGTTTTGTCAAATTTGTCATATAATAAAATTACAATAATTCAGAATATTTTTGTGTGTTCTCCTCTCTCTCTCTCTCTCCGTCCCCAATTTTTCACTTGTTTCTTAATTGTTCGAGACTCCAACCGCTGTTTCATCTATTAGAAGATTACTGTCAGTCTTTGGGGGAAGTTTTTACGCCTGTATGTTTTATCTATTGTCCCAAGTACAAAAGGAGCAACAAGCTGTCACACACCTGGACTCATTTAATGTGTTTTTGCCCGTGACCCAGTTTCTGTCTTTCCGTGTTTGATTAGTTCCCAGGTGTGTCCATTATCTTCCTCATGTGTTCCAT
The DNA here is from genome assembly GCF_023724105.1 of Carassius gibelio. NCBI lineage: Eukaryota > Metazoa > Chordata > Actinopteri > Cypriniformes > Cyprinidae > Carassius > Carassius gibelio. Next base: position 2,987,439 of record NC_068397.1, read on the forward strand.
GTCCCTGTTAATTTAATGATTCCATCCACCTGTGTTTCCCCAATTATCTGTTGTACATAAGCCTTGTCATTCAGTTCTGTTTTGTCGGGTCTTCTCACTTGTGCTCATTTGCCACTTGCTACTTACGTGTGTCTACCTCTGTGCTCCATGTTGGATATCCCCTGTGTTGGATATATTAAAAACCTTATTCCGTTTATCCTCGACTCCGTATTCCTTCAGGCAGCGTAAAACCGTGACAGAAGACCCGACCTCAAAGGAGAAAATAGAAAACTGCGTGTTCTTCCCTCCGTTTTGCTTTTGTTTTTTCACAGTCTTTTCTTCTCTTAGTGTCTATGGATCCCCTCTATCGTCCCGAATTCCTCATCCTCCTGCTGAAGCAGGAAGGACGTTCTCTCGAGGACCATACCAGACTGTTTTCCCTATTAGCTAATGCCACCAGCTACCCGGACGGCGCGCTCTGCACCTTCTACAACACCAGCCTGAACTCCAAATGCAGAGCGTTGTCGTCCGAAGATGGTCCTCGAGAGGATTTCGCCGCATACGTGGAGTGGACTCTGGCGAGAAATGGGTCACCTCTCACCGTCTGCCCCATAGAGGACCTCGCCAGCCCCACTCCCGACCCAGAGACCAGCCAGCCACCATCACGCCGCACGGAGCCAGAGCCCACCGCAGCCGCAGAGCCCGAGCCATCCACTGACAGGGAACCGGAACTCGAGAGCGCGACTGACCAGGTGTGTGAGCCGGCAACACCGTGCATCGTGGGAGTCCTCGTGGAGATCGAGGGCGTGGAGGAAAGCCCTGCCCACACTCCTGCGACTGAGGGTGAGCTGTATACAGTCTCTGAAGGTCATAAGGTGCAAGCTCTGGATCTGATGGACTGGTCTATGGAGGTAATCCCTAATTTTCCTGTTTCCCCGCTGGTTCCGTCCAGCCCTGATTCCCCTGTATACCCTCTCAGTCTCCCACTCCTACCTCCTCCAGTCATTTCCTCTGCTCCATTTCCGCTGGTTCCGCCCAGCCCTGAGTTTTCTGTTTCTCCGCTGGTTACGCCCAGCCCTGAGTTTTCTGTTTCTCCGCTGGTTACGCCCAGCCCTGAGTTTTCTGTTTCTCCGCTGGTTACGCCCAGCCCTGAGTTTTCTGTTTCTCCGCTGGTTACGCCCAGCCCTGAGTTTTCTGTGTCTCCGCTGGTTCCGCCCAGCTCTGAATCTTCTGTGTCTCCGCTGGTTCCGCCCAGCTCTGAATCTTCTGTGTCTCCGCTGGTTCCGCCCAGCCCTGAGTTTCCTGTTTCTCCGCTGGTTCCGTCCAGCCCTGAGTTTCCTGTTTCTCCGCTGGTTCCGCCCAGCTCTGAATCTTCTGTGTCTCCGCTGGTTCCGCCCAGCTCTGAATCTTCTGTGTCTCCGCTGGTTCCGCCCAGCTCTGAATTTTCTGTGTCTCCGCTGGTTCCGCCCAGCCATGATTTTTCTGTTTCACCACTGGTTCCACCCAGCCCTGAATCTTCTGTGTCTCCTGTATTCCCTCCCAGCCTCCCTCTCCCGCCTCCTCCCAAACCTGCTGGTCCCTCTACTCCTTCGCTGGTTCCATCCAGTCCTGATCCTCCTGTCCTTCCTCCCATCCTTCTCCTCTCTCCTCCTCCTAGACCAGCCAGTTCCTCGCCATCCCTGCTGGTGCCAGTCAGTCCCGCAGCTCACCCTCAGTCCGCGCCATCGGGGCGCGGTGGTTCGCCGCTGGACTGCCAGTCTCCAGCTCCGCCTTGGCGTGTTAAGGCCCTGTCTCCGCCTCCAGCCTCCGAGCCCTGGACTCCTCCTCGGTCCTTCGACCCAGCGGCTCCGCCTTGGCTCTTAGCTCCCTCGTCTCCACCGTGGCCTGTCATCCCACCTGCTCCACCGGGCTCCCTCGTCCCTCCGGCTCCACCTTGGTCAGTCGTCGACCATCCGCCGCCTCGGGACTCCACTCCTCTGGTTCCACCTCGTCACTCCATCCCTCCGGCTCTGTCAGGCTCCTCCTTCCCTCCGGTTCCACCTCCATCCTCGGTCACTCCGGCTCCACAGCGGTCTGCCGGGACCCCGCCTCCACCTTGGTCGCCTGAGCCTTCAGCTCCACCTAGGCCCTCCGGATCCTCGTCGTCACCCTGGCTCTGCGGCTGTGCTGCTCCATCTTGGGCTCCTCACCCACCGGTGCAGTCTCCGCCTGTCGGCCCCCTGGTGTCGTCGACCCTTCCTTCACCATGGCTCCTCCCGCCGTCGACTCCACCTTGGATCTCCGTCCTGGCTGGTCTCTGGTGGACCATCTGGCTCCTCCTGCTCCTGTCTCCTCCCTGGCTCCTTCCTCCGTCTCCTCCCTGGCTCCTCCTTCTGTGGTCCCTGTCTGCTGGCCCCCTCCTGGAAGTCCGTCCTCCACCGGAACCTCCTCCCAAGTTCCCACCTACGCCTCCCCCTGTTGTTTCTACGGTGCGAGGACGCACCTACCGGGAGGGGGGAGTACTGTCACACACCTGGACTCATTTAATGTGTTTTTGCCCGTGACCCAGTTTCTGTCTTTCCGTGTTTGATTAGTTCCCAGGTGTGTCCATTATCTTCCTCATGTGTTCCATGTCCCTGTTAATTTAATGATTCCATCCACCTGTGTTTCCCCAATTATCTGTTGTACATAAGCCTTGTCATTCAGTTCTGTTTTGTCGGGTCTTCTCACTTGTGCTCATTTGCCACTTGCTACTTACGTGTGTCTACCTCTGTGCTCCATGTTGGATATCCCCTGTGTTGGATATATTAAAAACCTTATTCCGTTTATCCTCGACTCCGTATTCCTTCAGGCAGCGTAAAACCGTGACACAAGCCAGTTCACGTTTTAACACATTTTTTGTTTGGCTATGGCAAAAATGGCAATTTGGGTATCGCGCAAAAGGAAATTACTTAGCACAGGATCAACTGATGTTATCTCTATTTTTAGGGGATTACTGAAATCTCGTATCAATATCGAGTATGCCTATAACAAGCTTGTTGATGATATGGAAACTTTCAGTCTCAAATGGTGCATAAATCAGTGTGTCTGTGAAACTGACCCTGATGGCTGTTTACAAACGAATGTTTAAAGTGATGGGTGTTTTTATTTTTTAAACCTTTTCTTAAGAGGTGTGCATATTTTTAAAATCCTTTTGTTTTTGTTTACCTTTTTTGTTTTCTTTATTTTATACTGTTGATAAATAAAGAGATTATAAAGTCAAGTCCCCCCCCCCTCTCTCTCTCTCCATCTCTCTCTCTCTCTCTCTCTCTCTCTCATAATAGCTGTTTGGTAAAACAGTGAACACAATAAAACCAACTTGGCATTAAGACAATGCTGTCAAAACAGATTTCACACACAGATCTTTGTTCTCAGGTTAGGTGTTAATTGCAAATGATTAATTACAGTATCTGTTGACCCATATCACAAACTGCTTTGTGTGTGATAACATAAACACAGATAACATGAACACAAAATTGTAAAAAATAACTTTACATTTTTGCTGAAAAGACAGCAATATAATGTGCTATACAAGACAGGTTCCCTTTGAGACCACTTATCACAAAGGTCATTTATTCAGTGTTAGAAAGTAGTAAAACGTCTCAGGCTTTTGTGTTGATTATATCTATTTAATTGTTTCCTCTTCAGTTGTGGAATCTTTCCAGACAGTGGTATAAAAGTTATTTAAGGCTAATACAGCTATGATTTATAACCCCTCTAGTCTTTAATGTTTATATAAACTGACAGTATAACAGCAATCACTGGAAGGGTTTTGTGATTGCGTAAGAGTGAACATGGGTTAGTCTTTGGTGGCTGATGAAATCATTAGGTGTGTGTCATCTGTTGTAGGATCTGATGAGTTTGCATCTGGTGTGTGAATGTGTGAGGTTTGATGACTCTAATGACAGACCAAACCACTGAATGCGATTATATGTGAAAGCAGACAGATGTCACTATCACTTGCAAGGAAAACGATACATCCTTCTCTATATTCCATGATACTTTTCTAGTGAAATAAATCATTAAATCAAACCGAAACCCAGCTGAAAATGTCTGTGTTCTCTTGCCAGGAAGTTAGGACAAGTTGGACAATTAGCTGCTAAGGGTGTGTCAGAATAAAGTGTGAGTAATGTGTTGTCATGAAAAAGGCTTACGCATACAGTAGACTGCAAACACAACAGAGCAGGTGTTTGAGCAGACACACCTGACTCGTACAGAAGCAGTGGGAAAGAAAGAGAGAGGTGTTGGTCTGACCCATCCTTAGCAATACTTGGAAGTTATGCTCTGTAGAGCACTTACTGTATAAACATATGACTGGACAACATGCATGTAATGTTGATTCAGGTCCAAAATTAAGGGCGATATTCTTAAGCATGCCATCTATAACATGCTTATTACTTAATATTATCGAAATGTGTGGTTGAGGTTAGTAAAATGACTGAATTATGTTAACCCTTGCCATTAAGCTAGGTCTTAGAGGAATAGTTTACCCAAAAATATTAACCGTCATCATTTACTCATTTGTTCCAAACCTGTATGAGCTTCTTTTTCTTCTTCCCCTGAGCACAAAATAAGATATCGTGAAGAATTTTGGTTACCAAACAGTTGCCACTGACCTCCATTGGACGTTTTCCGTACTGTGGAGGTCAAAGGGTTTCTTTAACTGTTTGGTGACTGACATTCTTTAAAATATCTTGTTTTGTGTTCAGCGGAAGAAAGGCACTCATGCAGGTTAGGAACAAGTGGAGGGTGAGTAAATGATGACAGAATGTTCATTTTTATGTGAACTATCTCTTTAAGGGGCGGGTACACTACACTTTTGTTCCCTTAGGCTCATCTGATGTGTCAAATGCCTGGCCTTGACTGTAGACAGGAGTAGACGGCTCCCGTCGGGGAGGAGTGAGATAAGTGTCATGTGCACATGAAGACAGAAAACACAAGCTCATGTGAAATTCATTGCATTACAAAGTTCAGATTTGATCAACTCTGCACTGTGAATTCACATCACGTCGAGATGAATGACAAAAAGAAGATAAATGTCACTTCACAACATTTAAAAAAATATATAATTTTAAGCTCCAAGTGTCACATCTTGCTTTGTTTTAGGCAGGAATTATCGGGATGAGTGAGCAGAGAATACTGGGAGAATGGCTTGGTGACCTCTTTGCTAGGTTTGTAGATTTATTGTTTAATTTCACTGTTTATTGTTCCAGAGTGAAAGTTCCTGACGAGACAGAGTCCTGTGTTGTCAGGGAATCAAGCCAGCCTTACAATAGTGGTTTTGTGTCTAACAGCATTGAACTCTAAATCACTCGTCTCTGGGGTCACACAGCAAGTGGGGGATGCCGGTTATGAGGTGGTTTGACTGGAGAATTTACCCTTTCAACTTCCTGAAAACATGAGAGGAAGGAAGCGGAGTTGGCGACAACAATCAAAGAGAGGAAAGAGACCAGACCAGAAGTGAACCTAAAATTCAATGGTTTGGCAAAGCATAGGTTTGAGCAGTTGATTATAGCTCAAAATGAGTTGATACTGGATAAAAAACACCTCCCCTTAATGCTAGTATCTCATGAAATGATGGGATTTACCACTCAGAATGGTATTACCATTTACCACCCACCAGTTTACACCAATCGCTACATCGACCAGGACTCATGGCAGTCCATAAGAAGTGTGCAGTTGGGCGAATGGAAGTAAAGTCTTTGGGCTTCAGTTTGGGTCATGGGTATGTGATCCTCCACTATACCTCTCAGGACAACCCTTCATGTTTTATTCCAACCATGTCCCACTCAAGTGGCTCCACCGCATAGAGGACGCCATTGTGCGGATCACCCATTGATAAATAGTTTCACAGCCATTTATGTTTGAGATTGTCCAAAGGCTGGGAGCTGGGAGTGTGGTCTTGTGAGGTCCGTGAGGTTAAGTAGGAGTTGGGAGACGTAATCTCAGCCCCTGCTTGCTTTTTCCTATAACTCGGTTTGTGTTACCATTTGGTTAAGCGATGATTACATTTTGCATAGTCAAGTGATGAGTCCAATGGCAGTGACATCTTTCACAGATTGTGCTGGGACATTTTGCATTGAGAGAAAGGACTTATATTCTTTATAAAAGAGCCTTGATCATGAACTGTCAATGAATGTTGAACTGGAACTGAGAAGGCCCTTGTAGCCTGGAGCACACAGATGAAGGTACTTTAGTTCTGAAGAAACAGTTCTGAAATCAGTTCACTGTGGTGTTTTATCTGAAGACTTCCATTTTTTGTTGTTAAGAAACATCCCAAAGTAAAATGTTTCCATAGCATTGTTTGAAAAAAGTGATTTTTGCATGGTCTTCCAGACAGGTACTTGTAAATGAAGTGTTGAGAGATATTATCAACAAGTTTGCCATTTTTATTTCCTCTCATTCTCTCCAGGTACACATTCAGGTGGCTTGTCTTTAATGGCCTTGATAGGTTTAAGTCCCATTCTGGTTACCACCAACCATACCTTTCACTCTTACTTCAGAGGCTGAATTTGGGTGGTTCTTTCCCAAAGACTGTGCTCCACCCTGTCTTCAAGCCAGCTCCAATAATGGTAAGTCACGCAGATCAGTCTACTTGGTGAGGGCCAACACCTGGGCATCTTGGGTCGCATCTGGCAAGCCCTTTCTTGGTTCGAAGCACCTGGGGGATGTCCGGCAGGCCTGCTGTTTGTTTGGATGTTGGTCTAGACAGCCACACACTGTAAAACTGACATGCCATCAAGGGTGAGGAAGCAATATGAATTAATGACAAATAACAAACCAACCAAGAGGACCTTCTTTCCTTCCTTCATTACCTTCTTTCCAGTTAACTAGTCTAACATCAGTAAAAGTAAAAAAAAAAAAAAAAATACTAAACGAAAATTCAGGATCTAAACCAGGGGTAGGTAAGTGCACTTTACTATTATATCATTATCAACAAAACACTTCTCAAACCCTCAACATTTAACAAGTTTCTTTCTGGCCAACCATCACTCAAGTTAGCAACATATTCAATTAGGACCTTTGAGAGAGAGAGAGAAAGAGAGAGAGAGATTGACAAATGGGACACAACAATATGACTTCTGAGATTACAAAAGGCCTATATATAATCATTTACTAAATGAAAAAATAACAATAGACTGTCACATTCAGTGTAGTGTAAGGACTGTCAGCAGTAGCTCCTCGAAGAAAGAAAAGAAAAGAAAAGAAAAGAAAAGGAATTATTTTTTATTCTTTTTATATTATATTCAGCAACTTCAGTAACTGACAGTATAGTCAAAGTACAATAAAATGCTGGATGTGAGGTCTGGGCAATATTCTTTTCTTGTTTTGTCATGCTTTTTAAATGTTAACTGTATGTGAAAGGTGTCAGTCTCTTAGTCATTACATTTAAAACTTAGGCAAGTCTGTTCATGCTTAGGCTCTTTCAAGAAGTGCAACAATTAACTATACTGGAAGAAATTAGCTCAGAAAATGATTAAGGGCTTGACCGGTGTGTCTCTAGGTGTGTGTCGCTCTTGTTAAACAAGATTAAGAGAAACACTGTGTTCCCAGTCAGAGAGAGCAATCAAGTATGCACACAATGACATTCTCTGAGCTTGTTATGGGCGAAAGCTTTTTAGGATTTTAAAACTGAAATACAATCTGAAAATTGAAAACTCATTTAAAAAATAAAAGTATTTATATAGCACTTTTCCAAAGTGGTTTACAGAAAACATCTCAGTTACCTATAATAATACAAACAGTAAAAACAACATACGAAAATAAAATAGAGCTAAACCATATCTCAATTTGCCCTCTGTCTTATCTTTATTTGGTGTTAGATAGTACACTGACACATTTATGCTGTCTATGCTTTGGGGATCTGACATAGCATTTGGACCCTCTACAACCAAAATATATGTTATATTGATTACCTGCATGAGCTAACTGAAATATATACTGTGTAGGTGAAATAATAATGGGCCCAGCATTAAGCCTTGGGGGACACCATAATGTCACTTGACGCCTGGAGGTGTGTACACAATGCCACATATTTGTATGACCTAAATCAGAGGAATACAACACAGATAACATTCTTAGCTATTTAGCATCATTGTAACAGCTTTTAGTTTTCTGCTAATGATTGATAGGTTATAAGTAAAATTATTAGGGCTAAAACTTGAGAGAGGTTGGATTGATTGAACCTAAGTTTCAACTGTAAACTTAAATTTTTTGTGAGTTAAGTATAAAAACTAAATTGTTTGTTTTATGGTCTTGCTGTTTTGCAAAAGTTCATGGGTAGAAAGTTAAAGAAAATAATATATTGCATGTTGACACACAGTATTGCATATACATACAATGTTACAGTGAACTCTGGTTTCAATAATTATAGTTTTAAATGCTGAGATGTGATAAAAAAAAATTACATGACTCAATTTCAATTGATCAGATTCATCATCTATTCCTAACTTTACCACACCAAATAGTAAATTTTATATTATGCATTGTACTTTTCACTTGTCAAACAGGCTAATGGGCAATTACAATCTTTTGTACGATCACAATACTACACTTTTTTTTCTAAGTTAACCTGTCAAGAACCTCCCTGTAATCACAGAGGACTGTAAAGGGTGTGTGAGGGTGGGTGAGATGGGTGTATCACTGTACTGTGGACAACACACACACACACACACACACACACACATGGGGGAAAGTCCTCCGCAGACTGAGTCTGTGTGTATCTGAATCTGACAAGTTGTGATTTATGCATCTTCTGATTCCCTGCAATCACTTGTTATTTACTGATACAGTTCTACTTTGCACAGATGTGATATGCACATGTTTAACATTTCACTGATTGTTATGATATGGGAGATACTGTTCGGTGTCTTTGTGCCTAGATAGATAGATAGTCAGATAGATAGGTAAATGCCTTATGAAACAATTAATAAAAAGTAAATATATAATAAATTAATTTTAAAAAAATTGTAAAAAGAAAAAAATCACTGGACATCAAAAGCTCTTGATAGGATGCATGTGCAGCTTGCTGGTTGAGGTTCAAGTATTGAAAAAAAAAAGTTGGGAAAAAATTAAGAAAAAACTTTATAAAAAGTTATTAAATTAATTGAAAATAAGTTAATAAATGGACTGCATTTTAAATCTTTTACTGTTGAAAGTAACAAAAAATGTGTCATATTTAGTCTTGAAACTAACCAAATAATAAATAGTAGTAGTTCTCAGGTTAAATTTACAGGGCATCTTCAGCGTTCAATAGAATGTGCAGCTTGTGGTTCAAGCAGTGAAAAAATAATAATTATTGTTTTAGGCAGATACAAATTCTTACCCGATCGTATGAAAGAATTCCGTGGGAAAGTGAGGATGACTGGTCTCGCGCCTCCTGAGCCGCACCTCATGGGAATTCTCTCAGTATTGATAATGCGCAGGTGTGGTCTAACTGCAAAACCGGAACTATCCAGAGCGCAGCGGTCAGTATCTGCGCACGCACCGCCGCGCAAAGACGCGCAGCAAGAGCAGAGCACAGCACTCGCGTTACTTTCCTTGCGCTTTCTTTAGTTGAGACGGTCACAGAAGTGGTGCTGCAGTCTTCCACAGAGATGAGTTTGTCCGGATCTCAGACCAGACTCCACACGATCGGCCGAAGATCCAACTCCCGGCCCGATCTGACCTCCGTGGGCTACAGTTTACCGCGGAATGACGGCGCACCGTACGTGACGAGTGGAAATGGATACCATTCTGAGTTCAATGATGGCTATGCGCAGACCATTACACACACATTCTCCAGAAACTCACAAGGAGGAGGAGGAGGACAGAGGTTAGTTTCAATTAATACATTATCAAGTGCTTTATTGTTATTTATTAACAAAGTCTGCAATTAAAAAGTAATAACATATCTGAGTTAAAGCATTGATTAACTCTATACTCTACTCAATGTCAACAATTGATAAATGCGATTTGTATTATATTTATTTTGGTGAAATTTAGTGAAACATCCCTTATAAATTTGACTTAAATAAAAGAGCTCCATTAAGTCATAAAATACTTAAAAATTTGGATATGCCATACATGACCATCGTGCATATGGATTTGGCATGCATTGTTCATTATTGATATCTGGTCACATCTCAAACAGTGCTTTCATGAAATTGTTGTGCATGTGTATTTTGCATGTGCATGCATTAACATTATTGTAATTAAAAAACTCTAGCTTGGCTTGTTTGTTTTTTACCTCATCATGTGAAATGCTATTAAAATCGCTATTGAAATGCTAGATATCTTCATCTTTTAAATAAATGTTTTGTTAAATACAAAACATTAAACATTGGTTTGCTTTAATATGCCTTAAATGATTAGTGATATAATGCATGATCTGTGACATTTTTACAATTCAGTATTTATTGATTTATTAAATTTTTTTTTAGCATGTCGTCTATATCTGTTCAAAAACGAGCTCAGATGCTTTACCAAGACTGCATGGGCTGCCTGAACCGAGCACAGACCATCCTAGACAATGTAAGTGTCATTTTCACATGCTTTGAAAAAGTTTTATGCATGCACCACACACACACACACACACACATACACCCACAGTGATTTGAGGTTTTACTGTTTTCCTGATTCTAATGTTATTTTCCTGTTTTCCTGCAGATGGGACCAGCAGCTGAAGTGGATAAAAACATGAATGCTGCAGCGGCTCTGATGGAGCAGATGAATAAGTATGTCGTGGACTTACACAATGCCGGTCAGCCCAATGAAATGATCATCCGAAGGTACCTGCAGCGTGTGTTTTCACATACATGAATGAAACCTGATAGTATGCACTCACATAATGCACTCTTTAGCATACAGCCCAGCCCACTGTGAGCAAAGTGTCGGTCACCAGGAATATACTGTGAAACTTGATCAGCAGGAATGAGTGTTTCTTCAGCTGTGGACATTTTTGGCATTGTGGAGATTTATAAAATCAACTTATGTGTAATTACACATTTGTAATAGTAAAGTTGTGATTGAGAACATTCAAAACATATTAATTTTAAATGTTATATCAAATAACACTACAGTTTGAATTATAAATTAATATGTTACATGTGCTTTAGTATGTTAGTCAGCACATTTAAATAAGTGTGCTTCAAAGCACAGCAAACAATTAAATCAATTACTTAAAATGTACTTTAAAATAAAACACAGTTTAAAAAATGTTTTAAAAGTGTGATTTTAATCAGGGTAATTAAAGTTAACTAAATGACTAAAAGAATTACTAAAATACAGATTGATTTTTACTGATTAAAATAGAAAATAAATATGCAATAAAAAATCTCCCATTTCCAGTGCAACATTTATTATTTCTTATTCCTTTAGTTTAATTGGATATACTGTAATTGAAATAAAAATGAATAAAAAATATGTAGACAATTTTAGAGAAAACTAATTACAAAAACACACCGAAATGACTTTAACTAAAACTTTAACTTCTAAAAAAATAAAAAAATAAAACAAATTTAAAATATTTATAAAATCTATTATAGTATCTCAGTGATACTAAAATAACACTGCAGTAAATATACTTTCAAGTGCAAGTAAATTATTACTGCTAATTTAATGTTTATTAAGTGCCCTTTTTAACAAGGGAAAGCTAATTTCTCAGCTAATATTTTCACATTTATGCACAAAAAAAAAACTTGATTGATTTTTTTTCTTCACAATACAGTGCATGTCTCATAATGCATTTCAAGCATTCTAGTCTCTGACATTATTGTACCTTTGATAATCAAGTATACAAAGTATACACAAATCGCAAATGTGATTTCTATCTCAGCTATTCGCAATGATAACAAACAGTTGAAATGTCTCGAGTTTTAATACAATCATTAAAAAAATAAAGAGGATTGTAGATTCAAAGCAAAGCGTCTAATTCTGGATCTGTCTGGCAGTCTGGACGAATGTCACGCCTTCCACTCAGACATTCGTAACTCCATCACGGGCACCACTATCAGGAGGACCACTGCTGGAGGCAATCGAGTCATCGGGTCAGAGGTCATCGCGTGGGAGGACCCTAGCAAGAGCTTCCAGGAGGCAGTCGGCTGGATCAACCAGAAGAAGGTCAGTCTCTGCGCCACAGTTTAAAACCTGCTTGTCTCTCGCACGACAGTCTGCTCAAAGCGTTATAAATGAATATAAAAGCTCTCAATGCATAATTATGCGTGCAAAAAAGGACACAAAGAAGCGCAGCTCACACAGAAGTCCCTTTCAAACCGTTCTGTTGGTCAGTGCACCATGACCTCGTCTATATTTGCGTGATACACTTCCAGCACAAATTGCGAAATCTTCCTCTGTGTTCGACCTTTGCTCAAACTGTACAGCTTTTGTTGGAGCTTCTCTTCACATGGACTACTGGAGCAGATCTGTCTCCGGGGTCAAAACTGTGATTTGTCGCCCTGCTGAGGATTTGTGCAGGGTTTACAGACCGTGCAGACCACGATTACAGCACCTCACTGGAATTCACTCTCACACCTCAGCCTCCTCCGGTTCAGTCCGGGAAGCATTCAGGCTTATCTTACACTCAGATTCACTGACAGCTGACGAGAGAGGAGTGTATCAGCCTCCATGTGTCGGCAGTAACTTGTTGTTTCTTGTGATGGAGTTGTGTGGCGTCCACACCTACAGCTGGAGACACACCCGGCGTTTCTGTGACACACCCATGACAAGCAAATGAGCGGCTTTCTGCGGGTCTGGAAAGGTCTTAATCTGCCCTTCCACAATTTAAGGTCTTAGAAGTCGTAAATCGGAGCTGAAAGTCATCAGTCATAAAGCTGTGGCATCATCTGTTGCATGCATCGCAAAACATCGTCATTTCAATCTAAAAATCCATTTAATTAAGATATATTTACTTGAGATGCAAAAGTAAAATGAAGACTTAAAAAACAAATATCTGTCAGCGGGGTATGACAATTAGTTTTGAATGAACTTTAATTACTTTGTTTGGCAGATATGTGGTGTTGTTTTAATCATAATTAAAATTCCACCGGAAACAAGACTTCTCAAGTAAACATGTCTTGATTTACGACTCTTTGGACGTCTGCACTGGAAAACAAGACAGAAATACTCAGAAATAACGTGAACACTTTAGAATAGGGAACACTTATTCACTATTAACCTCAATAAACTCCTCTAATTTGCTGGTTATTTTTCAAATAAATTCAAGTTTATTTATAAAGAGCTTTTTACGATACAAATCATTGCAAAGCAACTTTACAGAAAATTAAGTTTCTACAATATTTAGTAGTAGCTTATCAGTGGTGACTGTCAGTTTATGTGCATATGATAGGAATTTTCAGAAGTAGAGATGTAGAATAATGCATGAATATGTGCTTAATTACTACTAATAAATGCCTAATAATCTAGTAATATGCATGCTAATAAGCAACTAGTTAAGAGACCGTTTTTGGTAACACTTCAACACAAGGACCAGTTCTCACTACTAACTAGATACTTGTTCGCACGCATATAATTGTCTGTTTATTTGTATTTATAAAGCACATATTCTGCATGACCATATTCTACTTCCTACCCGATACCGAAACTTAGCAATTACCATACTAGCTATTAATAAGCAACAAATTATCGAGGCAAAATGGTACTTAAAGGGTTGGTTCGCCCAAAAATGAAAATTATGTCATTAATAACTCACCCTTATGCTGTTCCAAACATGTAAGACCTCCTTTTATCTTCAGAACACAGTTTAAGATATTTTAGATTTAGTCCGAGAGCTCTCAGTACCTCCTTGAAGCTCTGTGTACGGTCTACTGTCCATGTCCAGAAAGGTAATAAAAACATCATCAAAGTAGTCCATGTGACATCAGAGGGTCCGTTAGAATATGTTGAAACACCGAAAATACTTTTTGGTCCAAAAATAGCAAAAACGACGACTTTATTCAGCATCGTCTTCTCTTCCGTGTCTGTGTGAGAGAGTTCAAATCAAAGCACTGGACATCCGGTTCGCGAACGAATCATTCAGTTCACCAAATCGAACTGAATCATTTTAAATGGTTCGCATATGCATTAATTCACCAATGACTTAAGCTGTTAACTTTTTTTTTTAAGTGGCTGACACTAGTAATGCATGCACTCAAACAGTACACTGACTGAACTGCTGTGAAGATGAACACCGAGCCGAGCCAGATAACGAACAAAAGACTGACGCGTTCACAAGTGAAGAACCGGTTGCATCGGTGTTCAGATCACCAGTAGTTCTTTCGGACAGTTCGATTCAATAAACCGGTTGAAGAAAACGGTTCACCGGTTCTTTTGCGCTCGACATAATGACGTCATTGGCGATGATTGCCCTTGATTCAAGCTTTCGGTTTACCCGCACGCATAACACTAGCACAGAATCAGTTCGGTTCAGACGCTCTGTGTGTGGACTACTTTGATGATGTTTTTCTTACCTTTCTGGACATGGACAGTAGACCGTACACACTGCTTCAATGGAGGGACTGAGAGCTCTCGGACCAAATCTAAAATATCTTAAACTGTGTTCCGAAGATAAATGGAGGTCTTACATGTTTGGAACAGCATAAGAGTGAGTTATTAATGACATAATTTTCATTTTTGGGTGAACTAACCCTTTAATGGTTTGTTAATAGAGAGAATTGGAGCTTAAAATAAAGTGTGAACATTTTTCTTTTTTGCTTAAAAAATGACTTTCATCAAACTTGCAGAAACCCTGAATAACTCGATTGCACTGATTGTCTGAAGTTGAATCAATGAATACTTTCTGCAGCTTTCATCGCTCCGCCGCTCCCTTTAGCTGGACAAACAGATAGTTCCTCCTCACATTCACTCAGGGCTGTGTTATCAGGCCCAGCTAGGCTCTTTGCTTGTTTATTTGTTTTATTTCTTGGTAACCAATCATACACTGCATACAGATAATGTATTCTTATCATCTACTTGACACACACACACACACACACACACCTGCAGAGTTCAGCACAGGTTACACAGAGCATGCATTGTTTCGGCCGAGCAGGAAGGAGGGCCGGAAAAACAGGGAGTGTCTGGAGCAAAACAAACCAAAACAAAGCAGTGAGAGCGACTGGGGTGTGACAGGTTCTTATCTGCACTGAGCGCTCTCAGAACGAATACTTCAAATAACTCAACAGTCACCAAAACAACAGTGTGGCCCTCCTGCGGACCCTGATCCGGATTCCCAAACATTATATAAGAAGCCACGAAACTGATCTGAGACCAGAGTGAAAGAGGCGCTTCAGTCCACAGCTGATGGGGATGATTAAGCACTGCCACCTAGAGGCTACATCTACATGCTTTCAGACACAAGTGACGAACAGCACATTGTGATTAAACCGTGAGCTTGAACGTGTGGCATTTCTGCACCAAATGGAAATACAGAAGAAAAGGCTTCCCAAAATAAAACATCGCACATTGTCTTGTTTATATGATCGTGATTTACTGGGCTGTTGTGCGCCTCTTTTCGGTTTTTGCTACATAAGTCCAGATTTGTCTATATATGTGTTGTCTTTTATTGATATATATTCGGGAGCACAGGAATGCACGGGGAAACCCATGGAAATGGAAATGCTTAACGCGCAAAGAAAGACAATAACCGACAATGAGCTGAGGAAAAGGAAGGCGATATATACACATGAAAATATAAAACTATTAGCAGATGCAGGTGAATGACTCTCCAACTAGGAAAATGAGTGAACAACAGGAAGAAACACAGGAAGTGGATATTACAGCAACAGAACCTAATGTTATCTATCGCTGCGTCCCATTTATCTACTCTTTTAGTGAAGGAAAACTGGATCTTTTTGAGATTTGACACACGCTAACAGATCATAATAAGTCGGTTTCACACATTTGCCCTGTTTGTAGTTTTTAAACACTTTTTATAAGATGATAAAATGCCCATCATCTCAACACACCGTACTATGATTTAGGACACTGACTCAAATTTTTCACATAATATCTAAGACTGATAATATGCAAATGAGAGAGTTGAGAAAGTGTTGGGTTGAAGATTTATGAGGTCTAATAAAACGGACATTTCTGTGGCGTAGCAATGTTTTATAATTATATTATGCTGTCAGACCCAC